>NC_077229.1:487159634-487264286 GCF_027887165.1 Monodelphis domestica
ATTTAATGAGGAGAGGATCACTGACTTCATAATACAAATTAGAGAGTTAATCAGTATTTGAAAGATAGTGTGGTGCAATAGAAGCCGGAGTCTAGACACTTGGGATGAAATTTTGGCAGTTCCTTCATCTGCTAAATAAGCAGAGTTGTAACTAGGGCAGGATAACTCAGGCTCTTACCCAAGGTACCAAATCTGTTATTCAGTTCTTTCAGTCATGTTCAACTCTTCATGACCCCATTTGGGGTTTTCTTGGAAACAATACTGAAGTGGTTTGCCATTTCTTTGTTCAGATCATTTTATAGAAGAGAAAATTGAGGCAAGTATCTGAAGCCAGATTTGAACACAGGAAGATGAATCTTCCTGACTTCAGGCCCAGCACTCTATCCACTGCACCACCTAGCCTCCCCTAAATTTAGTACAAAAATTTTTAAATTCTGATTTTAAAAGAGTATGTAATTTAAACATTTATTACATCAATATTTTGACATGACTTTGACTTCTTTAGCAACAAAGAAGTATACTGATCTTGGTGTCTAAGAAGCAAGAGTGGTTCACCTAGGAAGCTACCAGATGGCCCACTTCCTCCCTTGAGCATCTTGCACCCCAAATGAAATATTCCTCCACTCAGGCCACCCAACTCTCCAATTGAAATATTCCTCCACTCAGGCCACCCAACTCTCCACCAAACAACAATTTTTGAGTGTTCTAGGAGTCTCTCCCTGTGAGCCCTGTGTCCTATGGCCTCTCCCCATGGGGAGGAGATTTTGTCCTAAAGGGCTCCCCTCTTCTTCCTGAATTTGTTTTCATTATTTACATTATTATTTTTATATCATGAATTACAAGTTGATTTGATGGCATTTGTCCCAGAAACCAAAATTTCCAGCTATAAATCTGAAAATAGAGAATTAATTCTTGCCTACCTATCATGGGGATGCTGGGAGGAAAGTATTTGGAAAGCTTTGAGAGCTATAGAAATATGAGCGATTGATGCTGTTTACCTTGGTAAAAATGTCACATTTGCATGTCCATGTAAATCAGACCTATTAACAGAATGGCAAGCAGCAGAACAGACAGCAACGTGCCTCAAAGCCTCCATCTTTATTTTTCCTCTATTTACTATCTTAGTCTTTTTAGACTGTTTTCTTCATTTTTTAAGGGTGTGGGGGGTGACCATCTAATGGTACAATTACTCATTTCCATGCCCATGATACTAACACAGAAACTGAGCAAAATCCACTGAACTCCGAGTAATCTGATTTCTATCTTAAAGAACAAATTCACAGTAACTGAAATATTGTGGGATGATCAAATGTGATAGACTTGGCTACTAACAACAAAACATTGATCCAGAACAATTCTGAGGAACTTGTGAAAAAGAAAGCTATCCACATCGAGAGAAAGAACTATGGGAGTAAAAATGTAGATGAAAACATGAAAATAGATAGTTAAGAACTGATTGCTTTAAATTCATTTTAAGTAAAAATATCTTTTAAAGTTAAAAAAAAAAAGAACATGTTCAGAGGGGTCAGTAGATCAAGAGCCAGTTCTACACCTGGGAGTTCCTGGTTCAAATCTGACCTCAGACACTTCCTAACTATGTAACCTGGACCAGTCATTTTACTGTTCTTCTGCCTCAGAACCAATACACAGCACCGATTATAAGATGAAAGGTAAGGGTTAAAAAAAGAACAAGGTCAGGTAGATCTCTAAGCCTGAGAAGCTTTTGGAATATTTTTATCTTTTTTCAAACTTTATACAAAATGGCAGAACCAAATGCTTTAAAACCAAACTGAAACAAGCATCTGAAAGTAGTCAGAGACAAAAAAATAACCCCAGAGCATGATTTGAAAAATTAATGTTTTCATCACTACTTTGGCTACTGTGGCGGTAGAAAGAGGAGGGGACTGTGCTTTTCCTCTTTGAATGAATGCAATGCCATTTTAGAATAAGCCCTTATTTCGTTGTAGTGGGCAGACTATTTGAATGCTATGTTTTCCTTTTCTCTGTCCCAGACTTTGATACAAAGACAAAAATGGCCTTCCAACCTGTGGACCCAGAGCAGTTAAGTGGCCAATTCAGAGCAAGGGACCTGGAGTCAGGAAGATCTGAGTTCATTGAATCTTGCTACAAACAGTTTCTGGCTGTGTGATCTAGGTAAGTCACTTAACCTCCTCCAACCTCAGTTTCCTCATCTATAAAAGGTAATAATAATAGCACTTCCTTCACAAGGTAGTTGTGAGGATCAAAAGAGCTAAAGTATTTAAAAGGTTTTTGCCCGTGAAGGGAACAAAACTAGGAGAATGTTGCACATAGTTCAGTGTTACTAAATATGAAAGACGTCTATTCTCAGCAATATAATCCAAGACAATTATGAAAGATTCTGGTGAAAATGCAAACCACCTCCAGAGAAAGAACCCATGGAGTCTGAATGTAGATCAAAGCATATTTTTTAACTTTATTTTTCTTATTTGTTTTTTTTTGGGGGGGGGGGGAGGAGAGGGATGCTGTGTTTTCTTTTGTAACATAGCTAATATGGAAATATGTTTTGCATGATCACATATGTATAAGCTATATCAAATTGCTTGCCTTCTCAAGGAGAAGAGGAGAGAGAGAGAGAGAGAGAGAGAGAGAGAGAGAGAGAGAGAGAGAGAGAGAGAGAGAGAGAGAGAGAGAATTTGGAACACAAAATTTTATGTTAAGAATTGTTTTTTGCACATTAAGAAATGATGAAATTTTAAAACTTGAAAAGAACTACATGAGATAATGAAGAGTGAAATTAATAGAACCAATAGAACATTATAAACAACTACAGATTTCGTATTTTAAGAATAACTTGTGAATATTCACCTCCAGAGAACGAACTGAGAAATGGAAACATGAAAGGCATAATCTATGTATTTTGCTGGATAATGCTTTCTACATTGTGAAGAGTGTAGGGAAGGGCTAAATAAAAAGTAGCATTTTTAAGATTTTAATTTAAAAAAAATTTACATCTAATTTGAAAAATAAAATATAAAAATGTTCCTCAAACAAATAAAGAAAATATTTTGTCAGCCTTAAAGTGCTATAAAATGGCAGCTACTTGGAACTTTCAAGCTTAATGACGGATTGGGAAATCTTTGTCCCTTCTCCTAAAACAAGCTGCACTCAAGGCCAATCTTTCACTGATTGTGAACCCAGAATGACTAAATCTTTTCTTATATATATTAAATATACCTGGGGGGAATGTCTTGTATTTGGAGAGATCCTTTATCCCATAGAGAATCTCTTCTCTATATACCAATCAATATTTCTCATTTGCCTTGGCTTGTGACTAGAATCAAAATTAAACCTTTTACTGACTTGTATCCTAAATAAACAGTGGGTTTCCTTTCTATAACAACTGTGGACAAAAAAAAAACAAGCAGCAAGGGGGGTAGCTGGGTAGCTCAATGGATAGAGAGCCAGGCCTAAATTCATATCTGTCCTCAAATACTTCTTCACTTTGTGGCCAAGGGCAAGTCACTTAATCCTACATGCCTCGCCCTTACTGCCCTGCTGCTTTGGAACCCATAATAGTGAGTACTAAAACAGAAGGTAAGGGTTTAAAAAAATAAAGAAGAGGCAACTGTACAAGTTATTATAATCATAGAGCTAGCAATCTAGTAAGGAAGCACACATACAAAAAGCATATATACAAGAAACCATGTAAATATTTAGCACAGACATGAACCCATAATAGTTGAGAGGAAAGAGAAGTCAATGGGGATAACGTGTATTTGCTGGAATATAGCTGCTGGTCTTGTAAAGGGACATTAAGTCATTTCATCCCAGGTGTGGCAGTTGGGTGAGTGTGTGTGTGTGTGTGTGTGTGTGTGTGTGTGTGTGTGTGTGTGTGTGTAGATAGCAGATATTCATAAAGAGTTAATACAGATATTCTCAAAGAGCTATTACACAGTATATATGGCAGTTCTGGTGAGTTTTGACCCCAATGTCACCTCCATCAATACTTTCTGATTCTTTAGGAAGTGTCATTCTAGCTTCGGGATGGGAAAGGAGCTATCCACCCTGTGGGAAATACAATATCCTAAGCCCTGTTCCTATGCAAGTTAGGCTAATTTTTCTTAAAAGGTATTGAAACCATTATGGACACTCAATTAAATCAGGGGTTCAGTCTATGGACATCACTTCTTGGTCTCCTAAGCACAAAATAGCCAGAAAGAACTCAAGGCATTCTCTGATGCTTGGCTGACACACCACAAACCATCACAACCAACTCAGAGGCAGGAGAGTTTTACTCAGCTAAATCAACTAAGGTTATGCTTGATGTATATCCTTGCTGAATATCCTTCCCCTTCTATGGCTTCATTAATCTCCTTTCCTTTCCTCAAGTCTCTTTCTAACACAACCTAACTATTCAGTTGCCAGTGATCTTTCCAAAGTCGTCTAACCATTTCATCTATTCTACTCAATAAACTCCAGTGACTCCCTATTACCTCCAGGATGAAATATAAAATCCTATATTTGGTTCCTAAAGCCCTTCAAAACCTAGACTCTTTCAACCTTTCCAATCTTCTTTCAGAAAGGAAGGAAGAAAAAGGAAGAAAGGAAGAAAGGAAGAAAGGAAGAAAGGAAGAAAGGAAGAAAGGAAGAAAGGAAGAAAGGAAGAAAGGAAGAAAGGAAGAAAGGAAGAAAGGAAAGAAAGAAAGAAAGAAAGAAAGAAAGAAAGAAAGAAAGAAAGAAAGAAAGAAAGAAAGAAAGAAAGAAAGAAAGAAAGAAAGAAAGAAAGAAAGAAAGAAAGAAAGAAAGAAAGAAAGAAAGAAAGAAAGAAAGAAAGAAAGAAAGAAAGAAAGAAAGAAAGAAAGAAAGAAAGAAAGAGAAAAACAACAATCCTCATTCTCTGTCTTAGAATCAATACTAAGAACTGGTTCCAAGGCAGAAGAGAGATAAGGACTAGGCAATTGGGGTTCATTGACTTTTCCAAGGTCCCATACCTAGAAAGTGTCACTTTTGAACCCAGAACCTTCTGATTCTCTATTCACTGAGTCACCTGGCTGCCACTCCAATCTTTTTTCACTTTAGTTCTATGTATTCTACAATTCAATAATACTGGCCTCCTTGCTGTTGCTTGCACAAGATATTCCATCTCTAAACTTCATGAAATTTTACTGGCTTTTCCACATGCCTGAAGCTTATATGTGCTGGCTTTTCTGGCTTTTTCTAGCTAAAATCCTACCTTCTGCACTAAGCCTTTCCCAGTCTTCCTTAATGTTAATGTCACCCCTCTAAGATTACTTCTCATTTGCCTCATATCTACCCTATTTGAACATAGTTTTTATATATTTCTCCTTCATCAAACTGTGAGGCAGTTTGATGGCAGGGACTATTTTTCTTTCTTTGTAACTCTCATGCACTTAATAAATGCTTATTGACTGACTCATGTTGAATGACCTTTATTTAAGTGTCTCATTTCATTTCATATTGTTGTTCAGTCATTATTAGTCATATCTGATTCTGTGATCCCATTTGGGGTTTTATTGTCATTTCCTTCTCCTGTATTTTTCTCCTGTTATTTGCCATTTCCTTCTCCTGTAGTGAGAACCAGAGGACTGACCTGAGTCAAGCCCAATATAGAACTCAACCAAACACTAACAATAACCCCCTTTCAATTGGTGAGTATATTGTCATCCTCAGAACTGGTCCTTTTTCCTTGTTATTCCTACAGTTATAACCCTAGTTGTCTGGTATGAACTCAGTAGAGGGGTAGCTAGGTAGGGTAGCACAGTGGCTAGAGATCCAGGCCTGGAGACAAAAGGTCCTGGGGTTAAATCTTGCCTCAGACACTTCCTAGCTGTATGAGCCCAGGGAAATCACTCACACTAGCCCCCTTAACACTCCAGCCTTGAAACTAATACTTAGCATCTATTCCAAGACAGAAGGTAAGGGTTTAAAAAATATTTAATGGAGACCTTCTTATTTCTCATTTCATTGTTTCCTTCTGTCAATTAAAACATAAAACTTTGCACTGTTATTTACAAAAGAAGGGCATTTCTGAGTTTGTTTGGTCCAGTCTACTGCATAGATGCTGGATAATTAGTCCCAGAGATCTTTTTTTTATTATTCAGTATAGGTCAGTAGGCACATCTGTGAAGGATTAACGCTTACTGGTGAACTTTCTGAAATGTATCTATCTGCCATACCAGACAGAAAATTGGACCAAGGGCAGAGTAGCTGGGACTCCTAGTAAGCTCCTGGGATGCCTGAAGAGGTGGACACTAGATAGGATTGAGCTGAGCTGAATAGAACAGAGAGTCACACACCTACTGCCCACAGTCACATACATACTACTGACAAACATGAGGGGGTCATCTCTATCTTTCTTCCCCTCACCTCGTTAAGGCAGTTGATGGTCAGCGATTCATAAGGTATGATGAGAAGAGAAGAGGTCTATCTCAAATATTTACTGATATTAATTCTTTAAGATTATGGAATTGAATAAGATTGTAGTTGCCTTTCTGGCAGTGTTAATAGGACAATGTAAAAGGAATTGATAACAGTTCATATTCCTTGAGCCCCTGAGCATGAGAAACAAGAAAAATAATTTAAGTGAGAGGTGAAATGTGATTGACAAGTTTACCATCCAGAAGAAAGGAGAGATACCATTGGCTAGTGAGAACTTATAAAAAGTCTGTCATGTTTACACTGAAATCAAGTTTAGGAAAAGCACCAAGAAAATAAGAAAGGGTGGGAGGAAAGGAGAAAAGAAAAAGAAGAAAAGTAAGAGAAAAGAAAGCAGAAAATAGTTAGAAACCGTGGTGACAAATGAGAAACAAACCTACTGACAACAGAAAGAACATTGGTCTAGGAATAAATGGCCGTACACACCACATTAAGCTCCAGTATATGGCTATAATACACTAGAGAAGCACATTATAACCATCTGAGGGCATTTAATGGAGGGATACGAAACACCTCCATAACTTTTAAGTGCATTACTATTGTTGTTTATTAGTTTCATTGACTTGTCCAATGCAAGATGCTGCCTATAACTGCAACTTATCTACTTCTAAGCTACCCTTTTTCCAAAGAATCTTACAATGAAGATTCTCTTCATTATTTATTGATGAAAAAAACAACTCTCTCTTCAGCAAAATCACTTCTAAAATCTTGGAGCGTCATAAATGACCTGAAGTTAAGAGGCTGGCAGGAGTAAGTCAAGCACATATATAGCATCCCCAATTCAACAAGTGAATTAAGCCATTTTCAGAGAAGAATAAGTCTTAAGTGTTGGTTTGCCCTATTTATCTCTGGTTATCACTGTGGCTGATGCCAAGCTAAATCAAATAGAACTTATTTATAGACGATGTGTGAAATACTCCATTTCCTTTTATAACCAGAGCAAAGTCCCTGGCACAAATTGTTTTGTGAAACCAACAGGAAAGTTATCAAAAGTCAAACATTTCCTGCCTGTGGCAGTCTTTTAATTTTCCCAATATATGTCACGTTATCCTTTGAGTCAACTTAACGATGGGCAAGAATAGAATAACCATTTACCCTTTTCTGTTTCTCTCTCGGCCACCAAACTAACTGTATGATTTTCCACCTCTCTCCTCTGAATGCTGATTCTTGTTGCTGACTTCTGAGGCTGGAAATGCAGGCCACCTCTGTTCCGCCTGCAGCAGCACCTAGGAGGCAGGTGCATAAAATACCTGCCAAGTTCTTGTCATGTGCTCTGCCCATCCATCGCCCACAGCACTAGCAAGCCCAGCTTGCTTCTGAGAGCTCTCTTGACATTGGCTGACCTGCCCAGCCCACCTTTGTTGTTCCTTTCCTGACAGATGGGACTGCACTGCTGAATGTTAATGAGACATTAATTCATGGTCCAGACTCTGCCAATCATTTTTAAAGAATTCCCTTCCAGAGCCCCCTAGAATGAACAAGTTGATGTTTTTAAGTAATCAGCAGGTGAAATCTCCCGCCAACCTACAAGCATTGAGGGTAGCCCCTAAGCATACACAGGGCACATGTGCTACCATACCAATTGTGCTCAAATGCAAATCTGTGTATATTCTACTTTGATGGCAGACACAATCCCTAGCAGCTCACTGCTCATTCTCCTTAAAATGAATGTTAAATAACCCTTCAAGCAGCTGATGATTTACATAAGTAGCTAAGATTTCTCTCTTCTTTTTTGGATGAAACCTCATTACAGGGAGGTGGGGTGGCAATAGGGTAGAAATAACTAAGGCTCGCAGCTCCTTCTCAGAAACACAAATGTCCCTGCAAATAAAACAAAGGAAGAAGGCATCCAATTTCTTCACAAGGACGTGACTGATGGGACAAAAAAAGATGTTATTCTAACTTTTATGTGTCCACATATAAGGTGACTTTAAAAAAGAAAGAAACAGGCCACCTCCCTCCTTTCTTTGAAAAGGATAGAAGACAATGAGGATCAAACGCTGCATATAGTGTCAGGCAGGGTCATTATGGCAGTTGATTTTGTTTATCATTTTCTTGGTTACAAGAGCAAATTCACTTGACTGGGAAGAAGTGGTATATCTAAAAATTACTGTGGTGTTAAAACAAAGAATCAATAAAAACAGTTTTTTCACAAAAAGAAATATATGAGAGTGATAGTACTGTGTGCTAGGAAAGAAAGGGGAGAGAGGAAGAGGGGGAGGCCAGGGGACCTAGGGGGATAGAGAGAGAGAAAGAGAAAAAGAGAGAGAGAGAGACAGAGAGAGAGAGAGAGAGAGAGACAGAGACAGAGACAGAGACAGAGACAGAGACAGAGACAGAGACAGAGACAGAGACAGAGACAGAGAGACAGGCAGACAGAGACAGAGACAGACAGACAGTGACAGAAACAGAGAGAGAGGGAGAGGGAGAGAGAGAAAGACAGAGAGAGACAGAGTCAGAGAGAGACAAAGAGACAGACAGAGAGACAGAGGCAGAAAGACAGAGAAAGAAAGTATGTCAGAGAGAGGAAGAGAGACAGAGAGAGAGAGAGAGAGAGAGAGAGAGAGAGAGAGAGAGAGAGAGAGAGAGAGAGAGAGAGAAACCAGATAAAACTGGAGGCTCTTCTTGTTCTAATAAAGATTTCTCAGCAAATTTCCCCAACAAGAGCCTCAACTAGCACTTCTAAGTAAAGAGATCTTGTTGAAAAGCAAAAGGCTATTCTATGCCCAGAACATTCACTCACACTCTATCATAGGATCTATTGACACAAAGTAGTGTGTTGGTCAGTATGATTGGCCAAAGACAGAGACAGAAGCAAGATTCCAGCCATCTGGAAATCTATTATACACAGGGCTAATGCACAAGCCTTTCACCTCTACAGATCTGGTTTCAACTTTCATCAGTTAAAAATGAGTTGGGTGGTCTTTTCTTACCCACATCAAAAAACAAAACAAAACATTATGCAGCTTGAGCTAATGAAACACTGTTAGCCACATGACAAAGTCAAGAGCATTGGATACTTGGGCATAGGAACTGAGTTCAAGTTCTGATTCAGTGCCTTCTAATCTCTATGACCTTGGGCAAAACGACCACTCTAGGGCTCATTTTCTTCAACTGTAAAAGTAGAGGGATAGGCAAGTGGTATATCCAACAAACTATTAAGTCAGTCTCAAACATATACATACACATACACTCCAAGAGAATACCACTTTTATTTTTTATATACACATGCAACAGGATCTCCAGCCAGTAAAATAGAAGAGTGCTAGTACATCTACCACAGCTTCTGCAATGACTAAAGAAGGGAAAACTCAGTACATACACATTGCTGAATAAATGAGGTCCCAATGATAACCACGTCTGTTTGAATATGGCCAAACTTTCCAAAAATTGATCCATGAAAGCAGGCATATTCCATGTCAAGTCTTGACTTAGGGAATGGAGGAAGCTGGCATATTTCCCTGACCCTGGTGGATCCAAAGTATATGCTAGTTAGCAATCTTGACTCCAAAGGGGTTATCAAAATTCTTCCAGAGTTTTCTCGTTATTTAAGAAGGGGAGATTTTCTCTGACCTAGCAGGCAGAATTCTCTGATAGAAACAATAGCATGAAGATTACCTTGTCCAAGGTTGTGGAAAATTCCTAGGTCTACAAACAACTGGAACCCAATCAGGAATCCTAGAAGGTCCTCCACCTGCTCTGTAAAAGACTGTGTGGGGGAGGGGGTACACTCCAAAAACTGTCTGGAACCAGGGTAGCTGACTCTAACCGCTGCTTGGACCAGGCATTTACTTCTCAAGGAAAGGAAAATGCATCCCTCAATGTGGTCAGACTTTAAGGATTCTGCTTCAGGGATAGCCACAACTCTTTTATCAGGGAGCAAGCCAAAACAGCTGTGAAAAATGACTCCCCTTACTGGGAAGCTTCCGGAACAGCAAAAAAAGCTCTGTCCCTGTTGGGCCAAAGAAGTTGATTTTATGGGCACCAGACACCACCTCCCTTTTATTCAGTAAGGGCTAACATATGGTAGTCAGAGTGCCAGGAAGCAGCATGAGGAGAAAGATGGCAGAACCTCCTGGGAAAGAGAAGCTAAAGTAAAATCAAGAAGGATCATAAACTAAAGACCAGACCAAGTGAGGAACCTAGAATCTTCCTGAGCCTTAGATTTCAAGAGACTGGGCTGAAACAGGAAGTCGGGTGCAAAATGAAGGGTTCAAGCCAAAGATTACATGATCAGAAAGTGCTAAGGTGGGAGTCACCCTCTTGCTATGCTGACTAGCATCCCACCAAATAGGGATGGAGATTGTGAAGCAAAGGAGCCAGACCTCATGAATGAAAGTACCAAACGAGTGAGCCCCTGGGAAAAATGTGTGAGGCAAACTTAAGGGTGTGACTTGAGAGTCTCGGCTGATATGTGATAGTTTCACTACATGTGTTCATATAAAATGAGAAGTGTTACGATGTTTAATTGTTGCCATTGGGAGGTGATAGGGACTATTTTGGGGTCCTCGATTGCAAAGCAATTGAAAACTAAGGCAAGAAGTTGTCTAAACAAAATATACATAAGTAACAGGTGTGAACAGCTGTAAAAATAGCTGTGTCTGGCAATGTATAGCACATTTCAAAGTAACTGATACTCATCTGTAAAGAACTTCCTTCTTTACTGGGAAACAGTTTCGGCAGGTCCTCCAAGGTCTAAACATTCAAGTGGATTTCAATTATTACAGTGATACATAGAGTTTCATGGCCAAAATCGCTGGAAGGGACCTCAGAAGTCATTTAATGCAACTCCTTCAACCCACAGGTAAGAAAACTGAACTTGGAGGGAAGTTGTGACTTAGCTAAGGTCACACAGATAAAAAAGTGGTAGAGCCCGAATTTAAACTCCAGTCCTATAGCTTCAAACCTAGTGCTAGGCTATCACAATACAATGTTGCTCCTTCATGTAAAGCAACTTTAAGCTTGGTTACCATTCAACAAATGGCATTGATCTGACAAAGAACTCCAAGTTGTCCCTTCTATCTGACTGACCATCTCAAAGGCAATTTTAGGATAACATCCTCTTTCCTGAGCCATCAGAATAGTTATAATAGTAGATTTGATTCATCAGGAACAAAGTATATTTTTTAGTTAAATGCTTTTGCAACGGTTCTCTTCCCAAAAAAACATGTCTAGGGTCACAAATCATTGCAGCTACCATTGTGTCCCATGCATTGTAAGGTCTGAAACTTCTTTTTTTGGCTTCTTTTGGATTGTTGGAGAGTTTTTGTGATCTTAATTTGGTCCTCAAAAGCAGAAATGAAAGAACCAGATCATCGAGCTGTCAGCAGAATGAATGGCTTTCCAAAACCCAAATAAACTATCTCCCTAAAAAGCATCTCTCTCTCTCTCTCTCTCTCTCTCTCTCTCTCTCTCTCTCTCTCTCTCTCTCTCTCTCTCTCTCTCAATCTCTCTCTCTCTCTCTCTCTCTCAATCTCTCTCTCTCTCTCTCTCTCAATCTCTCTCTCTCTCTCTCTGTCTGTCTTTTATTGTTCATCATATGCTGAGTTGATTTGCATGTTGTTATTTCAGGTGTGAACTTTCTGAGGCAGGTTCCTGGAGAATAGGTCCCCAGCTCTGGCTCCATTTGCCTGTCCCTGTGTTGCTATGGAAACAGGAACCTGTACAGTAGGACAAAGAGCAAAGGTGATGAGCATTCAAAAAGAAATATCAACAAAGGACCCAACTGGAAGAGCCAGGAAATTTTAATTACATCCATTAAAATGTTTTGCAGAAATATTATTAGCAAACTGCTTCAGGCTAAATTTATGGTACAACCTACAAAAACAAGCCCTAGAGGAAAGGGGGTGAGTTAGCTACCTCTACTTCTATTTTTTTTTCCTGAAGGGGCGGAGAAAGGGAAAAAAATGTGTCACTTATCCTGAATTCTATTTATTTACTTAGTGTCTGTTTTTCATATAGTAGAAAACTGATTTAAGGTCTGCTGTGCTACCAAGATACAATCAATAATTCTTGATCATGCTCATTTATGGAAAGGCTTCTAAGGCTGGGATGATCCAAAAAGTACTCTGGATTGGATTTTAATATGTATTATTATGTAAAATTCTATAATACATAAAGAGAAAGTGAAGAAGGAGCCCATTTCCATACAAATATGATTTTATTCCTGGAAAATACACTAAAGAACAATTTTGTTAATATTCAGTCGTGTCCTACTCAAATGAAATATTTGCACAGCACTCGCTCTATAAAATCACATTGTTGTTCAGTCATTTTTCAGATGTGTCCGACTCTTTATGACTCTATTTGGGGTTTCCCTTGCAAAAATTCTTAAGTGGTTTACTATTTCCTCGTCCAGCTTATTTTACAGATGAGAAAACTGAGGCAAACAGAGTTAAGTAACTTGCCTAGGATCACACTGCTAGTAAGATCTTCCTGACTCTAGGCCTGGGGCTTTATCCACTGGGCTACCTAACTGCCCCTAAATCAGGACCACAGGACCTTTCTAACTGACGCGTAGCTACAATCATCTATCTATGTTTTCTCTTTCACATGAGCTCCCTGAGAATAGTGGACTGTCTTCACTTCTCTCTTATATCCTCAGCCCCTAAAGCAATGATTTCTATATCATTCACATTTAGTTCTTGCCCATCTTAAGTATCTAGCCCCACTCGTCCACTCAGCTGCCAAAGCGATCTTTCAACAAAGAGAAGATCTATGGTTCCCTATTACTACCAGGAGCAAATAGGGAAGTCTGTTTGGCTTTTAAAGCCCTTCACACTTCACGACCAGCCCCTTTTCCATCCCTCCAGTTGTCTTACACTTTGCTCATCTCCACATGCTCTACAATCTGGGAACTCTGGCCTCCTTGCTGTTTTTTGTACAAGGCACTCCTTCTCTAGCATCTGTGCCTTTTCAGTAGCTGTCCCCCAAGCTTAAAATGCTCCAGCCACTCCTCACCTTCATGTCCTGGCTTCCTTCAAGCCTCAGCTTAAATCCCACTTTTTGCAAGAGGGCTTTCTGTCCTGCATCCCCAGGCCCCCAGCACTAGTGGCTTTTCTCTAGGATTATCTCCCATTTACCTTGTATATATCTTAGATGTACAGAGTTGTTTAGATGCTTTCTCCCCCTAAGAATAGGAGCTGGTTGACTACAGGGATTGTAGTTTTGCCCTCCTTTGTTTTATTGCCACTTAGCACTGAGCCTGACACATATTAGACACTTAATAGATATTTCTTACTGTTGTAATTGTTGTTGTTTTTCATTCCTTCATCATGGCACTGGTGGCACCCCTATCATCACCAGTGAGTGAATTGATAGATTTTGATCTGTGTCTTTGGAGAGAATACCCAATCAATAGGGTGACAGATCCCTTCAGGAATTTAAATATCTAATTTATAATTGTTGTCACTTTCAGTCTTCATGACCCCATTTGGGGTTTTCTTGGAAAAGATACTGGAGTGGTTTGCCATATTCTTCTCCTGCTCATTTTACAGATGAGGAAACTGAGGCAAGCAGAGAAAAGTTCAGGGTTCCACAGCTAGAAAGTATCTGAGGGCAGATGTGAATTCAGGAAAATGAGTCTTCCTGACTTCAGGCCCCACACTCTATCCACTATGCCCCCACTTGCCCCTAAATATATTATTTATAATGGGAATGCATTAATTTGCTCTGATATATAAAACATTTTTGCAGCAGATTTACCTATCTGCTTAAACTAATACTAAAAATGGTTGGCATTTCCTGAGCGTATCCTAACTGACAGTGGGAAACATGCTGGGTGGCAAAGGGGCTGAGGGAAGCCGGAGCCAGCATTAGATTAAACATTTACTATGAATAATCCATAAAGTGGGTAATCAACACGCTTATAATCAAGAACTGGCCCTACATGGAAAAGAAGCCCCTTCACCCTAACCAAGAAAAAGACCCCAGTGGACATGCTAATTTAAGCCTGTGGTTGGATATTGAGTGCTGGTTTCAACCACAGTCTCATTTCTACAGGGTACAGAAATATCACATTAAGATATCCGCCCTGTGGCAAAGACGGTATTTGAGAGCAGTGCAAACTTCATCCTCCCCTGCTCGACTGGAGTCCAGACACTCACTGCTTGGTGCCAGTGGTTATGGTTGATTCCATTTCCAGAAATGCAATGCAGCTGGAAAGTCATTTTTCTCAGGCTGGAAAAAGCCTATATTATTCTATGTCTCTTCAGCAAACACAGGAAACCATTATGTTACATACAAAAACCTACTTTAATGCAAGATAAAGGAGACACATTTACCCAAACAAAGGGCAGGAAATGCAAGACCCGAGTTTTTATGATAACATTAATTTGCAGGCATTTCATGTTGTCCTGTTGATAAATGGCTGCTCTGAAATTGGTACCTTTTATTGCGGTAGTGGAAAATGCAGTAAGGAACATTTATTTTTCATGTAAATTTAGAATTCCAAGAATTTCCTTTTTCCTTTATTTTTATTTACATGAAAACAGGAGAACAGATTTGGATAAAATCAAGGGAGGAATGAGTAGATCCTGCCCATATATTTTTCATTATTAAAATAATTTGAGGGGCAGCTAGGTAACACAATGGACAGAGAGCTAGGTCTGGAGTCTGGAGGACCTGGGTTTAAATTTGAATTCAGATACTTCCTAGCTATGTGACCCTGGGCAAGTCATTTAACCCCTGTTGCCTAGCCCTTACCATTCTTCTGCCTTGGAACCAATACCCAGTATTGATTCTAAGATGGAAGGTAAGGGTTTTTAAGAAAAATAAAAAATTAAATTAAATTAGAACTTGAGTAGGCTGGAGAGTTCATTTTCACTGACTCAAACAAGCTGGGAAAGAGGCAAGTAGACCTTAACAATAAGAAGGATCCTGAAACAGAAAAACTCACCTCACTTGTTGGGGCCAAGAAAATTGCTCAATATTTACACTGATATTAGTTGTGAGACAGATCTGAACAACAGAACAAATTTTTTAAGTATTGCTCACATGACTCAAGAAAGACAAAGAGAAAAGAGATCTATGTTCCTCGGGCTATTTCTATGCCTATTCTTGGCATTCAACTGTGTCTTAGTGTGAAATAAAAAGAAATGAGTTAATACATTTATTCAGGAAGTCACTAAACTATTCATACCCTTTGACCTAGAGACAGATCCCAGCAGAGGATACATAAACCCAAGAAGGTCAAAGGCAGAAAGAAAGACCTTCTATATATCAAAATAATTGCAGTACTTTTTTATATTAAAAAAAAGGGAAACTAAATGGCTATCCAGTGATTAAAGAATGAAGAAATGAACTATTGCATATGCATACAATGCAATATCACTGCCCTGGTAGTATTATAGTAATAATAATAATAGTTAACATTTACATAGCACTTTCTATACACCAGGCATTGTGCTAAGTATTTTACAATGATTATCTCATTTGATCCTCATGACAACCCTGGGAGATTGGTGCTATTATAATGCCCACTTTACAGGCAAGGAAACTGAGGCAAACAGAGGTTAGATGGCTTGCCTGTCATTACACAGTAATTATCTTGGGCCAGATTTGATTTTCAGGTCTTTCTGACTCAAAGTTAAACATTCTAACAATTCCATAAGGAATTGAGAGAAATCTGTGAAAATTTAGGTGACGTGATATAGAAAACTAGATGAACAGACTATATAATGATAATAGTAGTGTAAATAAAAAGAACACTAAACCAAAACTAAATGATGAGTGATGGTAATGACCTATCTTAGCCCCAGAAAAGAAAAGAGGAAATATATCTCTGGAGATGGGATTGTAGATTGGGTAAATCTGCATTCTGTTTGCAGAAAATTATATTTATTGAATGGCTTGGTGTGACTTAATTTTTTTGTCTTTGCTATAAAGGAGAGTTAATTGGAATTTTATTGTTTGAAGGGTACAAGAGGCATAACTAGAAATCATTATGATGTAAAAATAGAAGGCATTCATAATACTTTCCTTTTTAACAAACAAAAAGATCTAATGGTGGTAGCCTCTCAGTTCAATTCTTCTACAAATCAATTTGGAATTTTGTATAAACAATTTGATTTGGATAGATTCCAGTGCTGAGGTCATCTTTGCTAAAGAATAATTACTTTAAATTGCTAAACTTGTATAGGAAACATTGATACTCCAAGTCAATATTGGACATTTACCTTTACCCACTTCCCATTTTTCAGCATCAATACCTTATCTGATACAGATGACCTGTAATCAGCATTACATCAGCATCTATACATCAAACCAGCACCATTGTAATTCCCCATGGAGTATTTTCATATTGATCCTTTCTTCTAGTTGATTTTGAACTTTGGTTTAGTTCATGGATGGTCTGGCTGTGCAGAGATTCAGAAATGACCCCGATAATCAGCAACCAGCCTACATCCTAGGCATCTCTCTATCCCTCAGCTAGGAGACTCTGTCTCTGGTTTCTGTGTCCTTCTGATGACCATCTCCCATACCTGGAATGCATTTCCTCCTAACCTCTGTCCTATAGAGTTGTTCTCTTCCTTTAAGATGCAGGTCAGATACCATTTTCTGCATAAAACCTTTCTTGATCTTCCAAGTTCCTAGTGACCATCCTCCCAAACCACTTTGTATTTAAATATTCTAAGTGTGTTCCAGTATGTGTGTGTGTGTGTTTATGTATGTACTGGATGTTAAAAAAAAAAGTCTTAATGCAGCTTCAAGCATTTAAGCATTAGACATTTGGGCCACACACACACACACACACACACACACACACACACACACACACACATATATATATATATATAAACTTTCTATGTGTTTACATATATTTACATACACAGTTTACAATTATTTCCTCATTTGATCCTCATAAAAACTCTGGGAGATAGGAGCTATTATTATCCTCATTTTATAGATAAGGAAACTAAGGCAAACAGAGATGAAGTGACTTGCCTGGCATTACACAGCTAGTAAGTATCTGAAGTGAGATTTGAATTCGGGGCTTCCTGACTCACATATTTTCATACAAGTAGGCAGCAGAGGGATAGAGCCACTGGGTTTGAAATCAGGAAGACTCATCTTCTTGAGTTCAAATCTGGCCTCAGACACTTACTTGCTGTGTGATGCTGGGCAAGTCAATGAAACCTGCTCATCTCAGATTCCTCCTCTGGAAAATGATCTGGAAAAGGAAGTGGCAAATTGCTCCAAAATCTTTGCCAAGAAAACCCCAAAAATGGGATCACAAAGAGTCAGGCACAGCTGAACAACATCATCGACCAATTTATATACACTCATGTACATGTATGTATTCATGCAAGTTCCTTTTGCCATATGGGATTATTTCTTTCTTTGGACTTGTATCTCCAACTAGCAAGATGCTCTGCACATAGAGAGGCAGTTAAGATTGATTAATTTCTATTGATTGATTCACTCCCTATCAAGATGTTGTCCATTTCATTTTATGTGTGTGCTGTTGCTCAGTGCTCACCATGTCCAGTGATTCTCAACTCTTTTTTTTTTTACCTTACCTTCTGTCATAGTATCAATTCTAAGATAGAAGAATAGAAACTCTTTTCTTTTTTCCCTTTTTTTTATTTAGCATATTTTTCCATGGTACATGATTCATGATCCCCCTCCCTTTCTCTTCCCCCGTCCACTGGGTTATTGTTCAAAACCTATTTCCATGTTATTCGTATTTGCAATAGTGTGATCTTTTAACATGTAATTTTTTACATCTAACATTTAACCCTAATCACATCCTTATCATTCGAACTACGTGATCGAGCATATTGGAAATTTTTTTCTTAAAAGAGCTCATGATGGGAGCTCAAAGGCCCATTTGACTTCAGCTATGTCATAGTAGTAGCTAATAATTAGATAGCATTTTAAGGCTTTCAAAGTGCTTCGCATATATATGATCCCCCTCAACAATTCAATAGGGCCTAACTTTTATTATTGACATTTTACAAATTAAGAAACTGAGGCTGAGAGAAATTAAGTGGCTTGCCCAAAGTTATACAGTAAGTACCTAAGAAGTGATTCAAACCCAGGTCTTCCAAAATCTAGTTGCCCAATACACTTATCTGCCATATCTGTACATAAAAGGCCATGCATTTGATGAGTCAATTGAGCTTAGCACTGTCACTGTGCCTTTCCTCTGTTCATTCATCTACATGAACTAGACAGGAGTTTGGATTTTAGATTACCTTGGAAGGTGAGGAGAGAGTACCTCTAGGTATTATGCAAGCATGAAACTTCTAAGTAGTATGTAAATCTTGCTCATCTTTCACTTCTTTTTTTCTTTCTTTTCTTTTTTCTTAAACCCTTACTTTTTTAAAACCCTTAACGACTCTAAGACAGAAGGGCAAGCCTAGGAGTCAGGGTTAAGTGACTTGCCCAGGGTCACATCACTAGGACATGTCTGAGGCCATATCTGAATCCAGATCCTTCTGTCTCCAGGTTTGGTGCTCTTTTCACTGTGCCAACTAGCTGCCCCCATCTTTCATTTCTTAATTCTGAAAAAGATTTTCCAATGAAATTTTTCCTTCTCCTCTCCTGTGCCCACCTTGGCTCTGAAGTCACTAGGCATCAATGTCAAATTCTTCCTATAATTTCTCTGTCCTCTCACCCTCTGGAACAGATGTTGGAACATAATCTACAGTTATCTTCAGGTTCTTTTGACTTAAGGTCATCATGAGTGTTGTAGGGAAAAAAGGAGGGAAAGATGGGGAAAGGAAGGGAAGGAAGTTAGCTGGGGTCCCCCCCACCCCAACCCCCACCCCCGGCTAGGTAGGGAAATTGACCAGGTTCTTCTTGTAGGTAAGCTAGGGAGTTAAATTAAATCAAGCTAGACTCCATAGAAAGTTAGGTAAGTTTATTTGGGGTTAGGAAAAGAAAGTTTGGGAAAGACAGGGAAAGTTTGATCTCTGGCAGCTATGCAGGGACCTAGGTTGGGGGTCAGGGGGGGAGGAAAGCACCCAAACCAGTGCTTCTCTCCTCTTTTATTCTCCCTCTGACACTTCCCACAAAAGAAGTGGAGTATGTCAGAGGAAGTTGCAGTAGATAGTCCTGGGAGATGGAGTCTCCCAGGGCTTAGATCCATTTCAAAACGTACAATGAGGAAAGTTATAAACTTGAAAGAAATCCCATGACAAAGGTCTTAAACTAGATAGACATATTACTTAGGGAAAAAAATCTCTTCAAATTAAGTTAAAGGCAGGGTTAATGATAGGCAGGTGTTTGGGCCTATAAAAAGTTAAATTTAGCTCAATTCCACCAACACTTATTAAGCACCTGCTGTGTGCATAGCATTGAGTTAAGTTAAGCCCAGATATAGAGATCAAAATAAATAAAAGTGATTCCCTTCACTGAATTAATAATGGTCTAGTAAGGAGAAACCACACTTCAGGAAGACATTTGGTAATTAGCAATAAAAGGGTGGCAAACCAGCCATTACTCAAAAGTGTCTTACTTCAAGGACTGACTATGTAATGCAACTGGCAAAATTTACTAAAGTTGGAACTATTGACCCTTTCTCTTCATATACCTTCAGCAAGTTAGCAACAAGAAAATGCAAAAACTTCAACCTGGTAAAGATGCTGGGGTGGTTTGCCATTTCCTTCTGCAGTTCATTTGACATAAGAGGAAACTGAGGCAAACATGGTTACATGACTTGACCAGGATCAAATAGTTAGTAAATATCTGAGGCTGGATTTGAACTCAATTTTTCCTGACTTCAGCACCAACACCTTATCCACTATTCTACCTTAGAAATATGTAAAAGATTGATTTGAGAGGCAGTGGGTTCCTCCTCTGTGAAGGCCTTCAAATAAGAGTATAAATAATTATCTGGCCTTTTGTTGAGGGGACTCTTGTGGTTCAGACAGGTTGGACCTGAGAGTCACTGAGGCACCCTCCAACTCTCAGACTCTATGATTTTCCACTCCTCTCTCCAGGTGCTTCTTGGTACAGGGAAAGAAAGTATTGACTGTGGAGTTAGAGGTCCCCCATTCGAATCCTGCCTACATTTTTGTGATCTTAGGCAAGTTATTTACACTCCCTGAACCTGAAGAAGTTGGGTCTGAGATCTCCAACTCTCAATCGTCAATCCTGTGATTCTGTGAATATAAGCCCTCTCACCCAAAATTCATCTCATAAATAGATGCTTAGAGAGAGATCCAATTCATACCTTATTTTAATGAATCAGGATTCACTTTCTAAAAGAAATTTTTGAGAATCCCTCATGATAAAGAGGGTCCCTTCTAGGGGAAAACAACACAAAACAAAAACACAAAAAAGAAATAAAACATCCTTCCCTGGGTGTGAGGTCACCCAGGAAACAAATATAATGAAACCACTGTAATTGATTCAAAGCATCTGGTTCACTCAATAAAAGAAGCATCCTGATTCTTTGAGAAGGAGTCAGCAGAACAAATCATTTCCTCCCACAACAGCCAGGGAAGCTGACTCCCCAAACAAACAGCGATGCTCTTTGGTCTGGCTCCTCAGATTATTTCATACAAGACCTGGGGCTCAAAAGGAACATTAGATAATCTTTCCAGCTGTCAGCTGGACAGCCAGCTTGGGCCTGGCCACATTTGGGCTTCTCTAAACATATGTTCCTCTTGTATTATGCTACATTTCTCATTCTAAAGCTAGGAAATCAGATTAAATTAGCGTACCACGGAAATGTGAGGGGAATAAATGGTCTATGAATGCCTTCGACAGGAATCCCAAAGTGCATGCATTAGATTAGCAGCAACTATCAGTTTCAGAATTCCTTGTACCCTTTTGTTCTCCCTATTTTCAACACTGTCTCGGGCTGCTCCTGAGGGTCACAGTTAATTAAATAAATATACCTTAAATGATGGAAATTGAGTTGGAGGCTGTTAGAATTCTCTTTTCATCATCTAATTACATGGATGGTATTTATGGGTAGCCTAACTCCAAGTTAATTCCCTTCTCCATCTCCCCGGCTATCTTGCAAACTGTAAAGTATCAAACTGTGAAACCACAGGGTGGGTGGATGAACTCCACTAAAGAAGTGACATCAGCTTTCTGAAAGTTAACCTTTTTTTTTTAAGGAAAAATAGTGTTCTGAAGCTACCTATAGTGGCCAGAAAGTACCTCAACTGCCATGTATAAAGTGCTACTCAGGCCTTCAGCCCCTGACATGTATGGGACATAGAGGGGGCTTTGATGTTTCCTGGTTCCAGATCAGGCCTAACAGTGAAAACAAAAGTGTGGAAGGAAATTATGGAATTCCTCCAGGCTCCATAAAAACTCAGAATAAGCCTCTTCCCTTCCTGACAATCCCCTAGGGCCAGCTTGCCCTATCACACTCAACAATGCCATTATTGACTTAAACTTCCAAAAATAGGCAGAAAGTCATATAGTCACTATAGACTCATCATTGTTCTTTGATCATTCAATTGGCTGACAAACTTGGCTGCTTTTTTTCTTCTTAGTAGCCTCCCATCCCTCCCTTTCTATCCCCAAGATCATCTGACTTTTAGGAAAGGAATTTAAGGATAATGTCATTTCTCTGCTAGGTCAACCCACTTTACTGTTGCTTGTAGCTTCTCTTCTTTCTGCTCAAGTGTTGAGGAAGAGGAAGACTTCAGCTATCACTAGACTATCTCATCAAACCCTTCAGTGCTTATCAAGTTGCTGTCTGGTCACATTCTTCTCAAGGTTTCTGCTCAGTCATCAGAGAAGCAAACTCAAAGGAAACAGTGGTTGCCATAAGCTCAGAGCCACCATTGATTGGCCAGGTTGGAGACAGGGTGGCCCTTCTTCCCCCAAACCAACCCCCAGTTTTGGGGAGGAGTTTCAAAACAGTGCTGCCTCCTTGAAGTCACAAAGGAAAAGACAATTCCCAAAGAAATGGGTGTCCTCTCATACAAACTCAGCTCAGCAACTCCTATGTCATCAGCAATGCAGCCAATTAGAAAACTTTTCATCACTACACAATACAAATCCTGTTCTCACCTGTAGAGCTTTTAAGACTAAAACCAAAGAAGAATCTGTCCATGTTTCGTTGATAATTTCTTGTAATATGATGTCTAGGCTTTTTTTAATCATGACTTTCAGGTAGTCTAATAATTCTTAAATTGTCTGTCCTGGATCTATTTTGTGGGTCAGTTGTTTTTTCAATGAGATAGTTCATATTTGCTCCTGTTTTTTCATTCTTTTGATTTTTTTAATTGTTTCTTGATATCTTGTGAAGTCATTAGCTTCTATCTTCCTGATTCTAATTTTTAAAGAATGAATTTTTTCCATGACCTTTTGATCTTCCTTTTCTAATTGGTCCATTCTGCTTTTCATGGTGCTCTTTTCTTCATTGGATTTTTATGCCTCTTTTGTCAATTGACCAGTTTTGCTTTTTAAACTCCTATTTTCTTTTTTGAATTTTATTCATTTTCCCCATTTTTCTTTCACCTCTCAAGTGATTTTTGAGTTCCTTTTTGAGCTCTTTTTGAGTACCAGAGACCAAGTTCCATTTTTCTTTGAAATTTTGCATGTGGTTGCTTGGATCTCACCATTCCCTATTGACTCTGTGCCTTGTCCTTTTTCACCATAGAAATTTTCTATGGTTAAGTGTTTCTTTTGCTGTTTGCTCATTTTCCTAGCCCTTTTTTTTGCCTGTGGCCTGGGAATTCTGAAAGCTACTGATTCTGTCTCCTCTGCTGATGGTTTGCAGGAAGTAAATGTGGGGTGCTCTGTTGTTGGTGTAGCACAGAGTCCTAGAATCCCAAACTTGGCTTAAGTCCAGGCTCAGAACCTGGCACAGAGGTGTAGGGGGAAGGGACAGCTCACACTCCTCTGTGTGTAATTTAACTTCTGGTTCCCCCTTATCCTGTGAAAATCAACTTTCTCTGCCTACCTTTCAGGTTGTTTTCCTCAAGAGATGTTTCTCTCTGTCTTGCTATTGGTTTTTTACTCTTGTGATTTTTGAGGTGTTTTTCAAAAATTGATTTGGAAGGATTCTCAGAGTGGTTTCAGCTTTCACTGCTACTAAGCTCTGCCCCATTTTAGCCCACATTTCAAAGACTGTTCCTCACCAGGCCAGATAACCCCTGTTACATCTCAATAATACTAGACACCCAAAATTTCTACAATAAATCCTTATCAATATATAAGGCAATCCACTTGGATTCTCTAATTCACCCAATGACAAGACAGGCAGACTCAATTCAAAAAGAAAAGGAATGGAATGAGGTCAACATCGATCATGTGTATACCTCCCAAAAGGGATGAATTGATTAGATTTGATTATTCCAGGTGTCTAAGCCATCAAGGAAGACTTATCTTGCAGACTTATAGTCCATACGGATCTCATGCTACAACAAGCAGTCTAAGGCTTCTAAAAATCAAAAAGAAAAAGAGCAAAATAAACATTTATGAGCCATCAGAGTATGCTCTAGGGAAATTGCTAAGCCCTAGTATTCTAGGAATATAAATTCTTCATATTAACTACAGTAAGTGACTTAGTAGTTAGATTATCTTGAGTTCAATAATTTTTTTAAATTCTTACCTTTTGTCTTAGAATCCATTCTAATTATTGGTTCCAAGGCAAAAGAGTGGTAAGGGTTGGGCAACTTGGTTAAGTAACTTGCCCAGAGTCACAAAGCTATGAAGTAGCTGAGGCCAAATATGAACCTAGGGCCTCCCACCTCTAGGCAGGACTGGCACTCTATCCATTGAGCCCCCTCGCTGCCCCAAGAGTGCAATAATTTAACAGATATTAGCATATAAGCATTCACAAGCAAAAGTTTTCTCATTAGAACTGGTCTCATTAGAACACACCAGAAAACTGCTTTTCAAATTACATTCCAAAAATAAAAGAAAATGCTAATTGTGCCCTATTTCATCTGTCTGGGAATGAAGTCCAGGAAGAGAATCTATCCAGGTAGTCCCACCATATTAAAATGCCATGAAAATATATCTGAGACAAAGCCCCCACATGTAGCACCACCTTGGGTTTTTCTCCCAAGTAAGTACTCACACTCAAATTCATAGATTGGGGTCTCCAGAGGGCAGCTAACTACATCTTTTAGGATCCCATGTAAGTTGAAGTAGGTCTTGTATAGCGGTCACAACATATAAATTTACATGGGCATGTAGGGCAATATTTACATGAAACATGGTTGCCTGCCTGTAACAAATGCTGAGGATGATGCTTATCCTGCCAGATTTAGTGGAGGTTAAAGCAAGTAAGGAAGATATGGGGAAATAAGAGAAGTATTCCCGATGCAGAGTCTTATCAGGGAATTACAAATTTGATAGGAAAAGACTCTCATATAAGCACAATTAAAAAGCACAAAGGGGAAATGTGTAAGGTATGTTTTGTTGTTTCAGTCGTGTTCAACTATTTGTGACTCCCTTTGGCATTTTCTTGGTAGAGATACTAGAGTGGTTTGCTTCTCTAGCTCATTTTACAATGAGGAAACTGAGTCAAACAGTGTTAAGTGACTTGGCCAGGGTCACACAGCTAGTAAGTATCTGAGGTCAGATTTGAGCTCAGGTCTTCCTGACTCTAGGCCACAGTATCACCTAGTTACCCATCAGGAAGACCTGAGTTCAAATCCAGCATCAGCTACTTAACTGAGCAAGACACTTAACCCTGTTTACCTCAGTCTCCTCACCCAGAAAATGATCTGGAGAAGAAAATGGAAAACCAACCCAGTAGATTTGCCAAGAAAACCCCAAATGAGGTCACAAAGAGTGAGTCACAAATGAAACAATTGAGCAACCACACATTAGCAATAATATGTGCCAGCCACCATGCTATGCACTAGAGATACAAAGTAAAAATCAATCCCTGCCTTCAATGAGCTCACAATCTAGCAATAAAGACAACTAGCCAACAACTGTATAAAAAGAAGCTGTATATGGAATAAATTGGAAATAATAAACAGTGGGAAGGTACTAGAGTTCTGTAGAAAGTGGAATTTTGTCTGGGACTTGAAAGAAACCAGGGAAATGACAAGTCAGAGGTGAAGAGGGAAACCATTCCATGGGGGGAAGTGGGGGAAGGAGGGGGGCAGCCAGCAAAAATAATCAGAGGTGAAAGACAGAGTGTGAAGATAAGATACTTGCCAACAGTCAAATAGCTAAGTATGGGTTAAAGGCATGGTTTGAACTTGTCTTCTTGATACCAAATCCATCCCTCCTTATTTGGAGCTATCTGGCTGCCTCAAGATAACCTGGCTTCCAGTTCCACCTCAGATACTTATTAATTTTATGATCCAAGACTAGTTCTCTTGGCCTCAGTTTCCTCATCTGAAACCTGAAGACATTAGACTTGGTAACCTCTAAGTTTTCTTCTAGCTCTAATCAATGGCCCTTTTATCCTATGTTGCTGTTGAATCACTTCAGTCAGATCTGACTCTTCATGATCCCATTTGGAGTTTTCTTGGCAAAGACACCAGAGTGATTTGCCATTTCCTTCTCCAGCTCAGGTTACAGAAGAAGAAACTGAGACAAACTGGGTTAAGTGACTTGCCCATGGTCACATAGCTAGTAAGTTTGTGAAGCCAGATTTGAACTCCAGAAGATTAGCTTTCTTGACTCCAGGTCCAGTACTCTATCCACTGAGCCACCCAGTTACCTATGATCCTACGACCGTTTCACAATCCAACTCTTTCAAATCCCAGATAAGATTATTTTGAAGATCAGATGAAATAATATGTGTAAAGCATTTTGCAGACTTTAGAACCCTATATAAATGCTAGGTATTATTAGCTCTTTTTTATTCCCAATCCAGTCCCCTCATCACCTTACCACATTGTCTCTTTAACTCCAAATCTAGTCCTCTCCTTGCTACAACTCACTGCCTTGGTGAAAACAACCAATATCTATTATTATTCACCCGATTAATAACCACCACCAAGTCTTTTAACTCTTTAGTCAGTTTCTTCTTCTAACAAATAAGGGAGTTAGGGTAGATGACCTCTTTGGACAACTACAGTCATTGAATTCAATTCTCATCTAGGATTCACCCAGCATCACCAGGCAACCAAGTGGGTCAGTGGGTAGAACACTGGACCTAGAGCTAGGAAGACATGTGTTCAAATCCTTCCTAGCTGTACCACCCTGGTCAAGTTATTTAAACCCCTATCTGCCTCGGTTTCCTCTTCTATTAAACAGGGATAATAATAGCCTTTTAGGGCTATCGTGAGTGAAAATGAAATAATGTTGGCATTTTGCATATCTTAAAGTACTACATAAATGCTAGTTATTTGTATTCACCCAAGGTTAGAGGAAATTGTTGGTGTTGTTCAGACTATTAGAAATCCTCTCCTCTATCATATGAAGCTATACTGAGCTGTCGTCTCTCCATGCTGGTGTCACAGTAGTAATCATCAATAGCTCTGTTGGCCAACATCCTATGCCATTGACAGAAAGCAGCAAACTGAACAAGAGGAACCAAATCTACCTGCTTCCTTTAAGCCGCTCTAGCTTAAAAATCCAGGTAAGATTTTTCTAGTAGTTCTCTAGTACACATGGAGTAGCCAGAAGACATCTTGATAAGGAGCTGTGAGCTGTGGGGAAGTTACTTGTCAGAGTCCATTTCCCATAGGCTTTAAATAAAATACTTGATAATTCCAACTGGCTGCTAGGTGGCACAGTAGATAAAGTGCCCAGCCTGGAGACAAGAAGACTCATCTTCATAAGTTTAAATACAGCCCCAGATACTTCCTAGCTGTGTGACCCTGGATAAGTCACTAAACCCAATTTGCCTCAGTTTCCTCATCTATAAAATGAACTGGAGAAGGAAATAGTAAACCACTCCAGTATCTTTGCCAAGAAAACCCCAAATGGGGTCACAAAGAGCAGACACTACTGAACGACAGCAACAACAAAAAATTCCAACTTGAAATACTGTCTGTCTACTTTGCTGCTAGTGGGAATTGTATCTTTCATATCAATTCAGTTATCATGATGAAGCATGAACTAACTCATTGTCATTACAAATAGGCTGTAGTATTTGATTTTACCTTTAGTACTTTTTAATCCTTTTGGGAGGGGACAGTATAGTAGATAAAGCCTGTGATTTCAAAAAGTATAGGGGACTTGTATAAACTCCTTCCACATAAATACAAATGACGTGTTGTTCCTGTCTAAGTTAGCAATTCTTCTGTGATCTACAAACCAGGGGAGTTGTCTAAAGTGTTGAGGTTAAAGGACTTACCTGTAGTCATATAGTTGATATATGACAAAGGCAGGATTTCAAGCCAAATATTTCAGACTCCAAGGCCCTGCCCTCTATCCATTGTCTTTCTATTTGTATCTTCAGTGCTAAGCACAGGGCTTTGCACATTTTTTTATTGTTGTTCAGTCGTTTCAGTCATGTCAGTCGTGTCAGACTCTTCATGACCCCATTTGGGATTCTATTGACAAAGATACTGGAGTGGTTTGCCATTTATTTCTCTGCTTTATTTTCCAGATGAGGAAACTGAGGCAAACAGGGTTAAGTGACTTGCTCAAGGTCATACAACTCATAAATATCTGGAGCCAGATTCGAACTCAAGAAGGGGTCTTCCTCACTCCAGGCTTAAAAATGTGTCATTCATTCATTCATTCATTCATTCACAAAATGGAAGTAGCAATAGCTGTGTTAGTACCTAACTTCCTTCTTTGCCTGGTTAATTTTAGAATCAAGTGAGATCACATAATAATTACAATAAAATGGAAATACCATTGTTAGCTTAAGGGATATATAAAACTGGCAGAGGACTGGATTTGGCCCACTAGCCATAGTTTGTCAACCCCTGATATATGTGAAGCACTTTGCAAATATTGAAACCTCTATAAATGTCAGTGGTGATGATAATGATGATAATGAAGATGAAGAGGATTACCACTCCTGTAGAGGTGGATCGCTTTCCAGAAAAGGCTGCAGGGGAAGCTTTTGCCCTTACAAATTGAAGAACCATTGTGATAACACAGAAAATAGCTTCCAGGGCAAGTCAAGCCATGACATTTTGGTGAGATATGGGACTGAAGATCATGCTAAGAAAACATGAATAGAATAAACCAGATTTGCACAGTTTTCTTTGTTGCTGTTGTTTAAATGAGGCGCCTACTATCTTCTTTCAAAAACATTAAGGAAGCTCAGCATTGGGAAGTACCGCAGCAGAGGTCCTCTAGATAAACCCTGACTATGAGTATGAATATCATCCATACCATCCCCAAGAATGCCCAACCAGGCTCCGTTTAAGGAGTTCTGCTAACAAGGGATTCACTATCTCAAAAGCTGGAGTGCTCTGATTGTTAAAGCTTTCTTTCCTTAACTTGAACTGTAGCTTATCCCTCCATAACTTTCGCCCATTGATCTTAATTCTGCCTTCTAGAATCAAGTAAAAAATATATAATTCTCCTTCCATGGAACAACCATTCAAATACCTGAATACAGCAAGTCACATTAACCCTAAATCTTCTTTTGCCTAGATTAATTATCACCCCTCTCATCACTCACCCAGCCCTCATATGGTACCTTCACTATCTAGGTTATCTTCCTATAAAAAACTCTTGAGCTTATCTTTCAGTGATCATCCTCCAATAAAATGTGGTGTCCAAATATGGGCATCATACTCTGGATATTATCTGACCAGGGCAGATTATCAGAAGATTTTAGAGCAGCTAGGTGACATAGTGGATAGAGGTCTGGGCCGGAAGTCAGAAAGATTCATCTTCCTGAGTTCAAATCCTACCTCAGACACTTACCAACTGTGTGATTCTGAGTAAGTCACTTAACCCTGTTGGCCTCAGTTTCTTCATCTGCAAAATGAGCTGAAAAAGGTCTGGCCATCAAGACATTAACTGTGTGACCCTGGGCAAGTCACTTCACCTTGTTGCTTCTTCTATAAAATGAGCTGGAGAAGGAAACAGCGAACCAGTCCAGTATCTCAAGAAAACCCTAAATTCAGTCAACAGTGTTGGACGCAACTGGAAATACTGCGCAACGACAGCACCATCTCTTTCACTTTACGGTCTACATCCACAAATGCAGCCCAAGACTATATTTGATTTTTTGACTCCTTTATCAACCTGCCACCCCATATTAAGCTTGTTGTTCTCTAGGAAATTGAGATCTTTAACACATGAATTGCTTTCTAATTATATCTCCTTCATCCCAAACTTAATTTATTTAACCCAGTCGGTATTTCTAATTTTTTTTAGATACATGCCTTTTATGAGTATAGATATTTTAACATAGATATCACCATAATTTTAAAGTGTTCCACATTATTACATCAACAGTTAACTTCTGACGGTGGCAAAACTGAGCACCATATAGTATACAAGTAAGAAAGACCATAAGTTTACACTTATCTCTATAAACTATCAACTTATTAGCTTCAGCAACTGATGAAATTTTCTTTTTTTAGCCTTAATTTGCCATCCAATGTATGGGTAGCTATCCCTCCCAGCCTCGTATCATCTACAAATTTGGTAAGCATGCTACCTATCTACCTATACAATCATTTGTGTCATTTATAACAAAGAAGAAAAAAAAAACCTAGGTCAAGGAACAAGCCCTTCTTCAGCCCTCCAACAGAGACTTTACTACACTTCGACAACGATCTTTTAATCCACATTCTGTGGATCTGGACATTTCAGTAATTCTGAATCCACTTTAACTTTACTATTATCAAGTTTGCATCTTTCCTGCTTGTCCACCATTATATCATGAGAGATATTATCAAATGTCTTAGCAAAATCCAAGTATGTTGGTTGGTTGATGGTTATACTTCATACTCAAAGAGGAAAATGATATCACTGGGAACAGGTAGGTAGAACTGTGGATAAAGTGCTAGGTCTGGAGTCAGGAGGTTTTAGGTTCAAATCTGGTTTCAGTCATTTCCTAACTGTGTGCCCCTGAGCAAGTCATTTAACCTCAATTGGCTAGCCCTTGCTACTCTTCTATCTTTGAATTCATACCAAGACAGAAAGTTAAGGGTTTGGGATTTTTTAATGACATCACTGGTGATATCTTTTGACACACACAAATTGGATATAAAAGAGGCAGAGTTGTACAATGTAAAGATTTTGGAAAAGGGATTATGGACGGGATGTAACAGGAAATGGAGGAGGTGAAGGGACAGAGGAAATAAGGAGGACTGGTAAGGTAAAAGGAGAGATCCACCGGGGCTGAGAGATGATCTTTTCAATTCTCCCTTTCCCTCACACTTCAACCCACAAGAGAGGTAGTCCTGAGCTGATGCTAAGGCAAGGATGAACAGGGGCTGTGTCTCATTAAGTAGGCTTCTGGGGAATAATGAAGTTTGGTACTCTCAAAGTTTTGTTGGTATTTCTAACCCCAGAAGTCCCATTTGTTTGGCAGGCTGACAGTCCCTATTGGCTTTGTTGTTAGCCAAGGCTAAATGGCTACCTAGCCCACTACCCTCTCTTTCTGACTGTGAGTTTCTTCAATATAAAGTTGTTTAATACTTTAAGTAAAAAAGGGAGGGATAGGCTTGTGGGAATAGGAGACCCTGCAGATTGTCTTTGTCTTACTTCAGCTGAGCCAAATGGCTCAGCCTCAGCTTCTCTTTCTCCTTCCTCTCTCATCACTACTACTATCCAAAATTAACAGATATGAAGTGTCCTTCTTAGAAAGGTCAAGGGATGGGAAGGAATGAACTTCAGGGTGACCCCATGAAGTTCAAGGGGCAGCAGCAGCAGTCATTCTTTTTGCTTTCTTGTATCAATCATCTAAAGATGTCAGGCCTTTTCTCTCTTTAGGGCAAGGGAAATGGAGGTAAGGCTTTGTCCCCACAGATTGGGATCTTGAGCTTTTGGTCCTAGCTCCTGACTCTTAAGAGTTCACAGGGCAAAGACCTCTAATTTTAGCCTTTTCTCCCATAAGCCTCTTCTACTGCTCCAACTGCCACTCCCCCTCCCGGTGTGGACTTTAAAATTAATATTCAATAACTAAATATTATATTTTATAAAGTTTTATTAATAATAACTAAAACAAAAGAACTGCCTGACTTCAGCCTGGTTGCAGGTCCAAGAGAGGAAGAAGGAGAAGTTACAGCCACTTAAATATAATCACACAAAATGCAGGGATGCAGGAAAAGGGGATTTGGGGAAATACTAAGGGACTTCTGGGGGATGAAGTCCAAAGGCTCAAAATCTCCATTTAGACACCAGCAACCTTCTAAATAATAGTTCCTCAGTCTCAGTGGGCAGAAATACAAAAGTCTGAATCTCAGTTTTCCTTTCCACAACGAAGTCATTGACCTCAGGAGGCAGAGCCAAAATGGTGATGATGGTACCTGGCTACATTACTCTCTACAAAATCACCCTCCAGGGGCAGCTGGGTAGCTCAGTGTACTGGGTAGCTAGCCCTAGAGACGGGAGATTCTAGGTTCAAATCTGGCCTCAGATACTTCCCAGCTGTGTGACCCTGGGCAAGTCACTTGACCCCCATTGCCTAGCCCTTACCACTCTTCTGCCTTGGAGCCAATACACAGTATTGACTCCAAGATGGAAGGTAAGGGTTTAAAAAAAAAATCACCCTCCAAAAATCTATGATATAATGCCTTAAAACCAATTCTAGAGCAGTATGACCCACAAAAATATGAGTGAAATAATTTTTCAGCCCAAAACAATTTAGAAGGCCAGTATGAAAGATCTATGGCACCAAAGTAGAAGTAGCACATAGAACAGCGCACCAAGGCAGACCCCACCTGGCAACAGGCTTTGGGGGCAGCTGAATCAGCAGCAAAGGCTTCCAGAGCTCTCAACTACAGATGTTAAGGGGAGTTAGACAGCTGCTCCAAAGGGGATAACAGGGATCCCTTTGCTGATTCTGGATGTAAGACTCTTGTTGCATTGCCCATATGTAGAACTAGGTCACAGTTCCTGGGCTGAGATCACAGGGTTAAGAAGGAGCACTAGCACACACCAGCACTTGTAGCCACAAGGGAGGAGGGGATCTTAATCACCATTCCAAGGGGAAAAAGAGTGCTTGTGGTTACTCAGAGACCAGAGCACAAGCTAGGAGAGTATTAAACACACCTGTCTTTACATCATACTACCTGGGAAGAACTGAAAACTTATAGATCCCCAGAGCTAGCTCTGAAGGCAGCTGCACAAAGAACCTAAAGCTTAGAACAGAGCTCCTTTCATACAGTTACAAAGTCCAACAGTAACAGGGTCTTTTTTTTTAATTAAAAGAAAAGGACTGGAAAATGAATAAACAGCAAAAAAAGAAACTCAAGGTAGAAAGTTATTTTGGTGACAGGGAAGATCAAAACACAAACTCAGAGAAGACAACAAAGTAAATACTGCTACATCCAAAGCCTCCAAAAATATATATATAAATTTTTTACCCAAAAAGTATCTATGGAGGGGCTCAAAAAGGATTTTAAAAAATAAATAAGAGAGGTAGAAGAAAAATTGGGGAGAGAAATGAGAGTGATAAAGGAAAATTGTAAAAAAAAAGAGTCAAGAGCTTGGTAAAAGAAGCATACAAAAAATACTGAAGAAATTGATATCTTAAAAAACAGAATAGGACAATTGGTAAAAGAGGCACAAAAATCCAACAAAGAGAAGAATGTGTTAAAAAGCAGAACTGCTCAAATGGAAAAAGATATACAAAAAATGCATTGAAGAGAATAACTTCCTAAAAAGTAGAATTGTCCAAATGGAAAAAGAGGTACACAAATTCACTGAGGAAAAGAATTTTTTAAAAAGTAGAATTGGCCACATTGAAAAGGATATACAAAAGCTCACTCAAGAAAATCGTGTCTTAAAATTTTGAATTGAGCAAGTAGAAGCTAATGATTGCATGGAATATGAATAAAATTGCCAAACAAAGTCAAAAGAATGAAAAAATAACCAAACTGGAAAATAAATCCTTGAGAGACAATCTAAGAAAGTCATATTTAAAAAAAAAAAAATCTTAAACATCATCTTTCAAAAAAATAATCCAAGAAAATTTCCCTGATATTCTAGAACCAGAAGGTAAAACAGAAATAGAAAGAATCCACCACTCTCCACCTTAAAGATACCGAAAGAATAATTCCCAGGAGTATTATAGCCAAAAATCCAAAACTCACAAGTCAAGAAGAAAATATTGCTAGCAGACAAAAAGAAATTATTCAAATATTGTAGAGTCACATTTAGGATTACATAAATGTTGGAAATTGTTTTTACATGTAATTGAGAAAAAAATAAAAGTCACCAGCTTCATTTTCTCTTCCAGAGTTATCAAAGTTCAGTGGCAAAACTAAAGTCAAGATGACTGATGATGGCTCAGGATGCAATGGCTGACTTGGTTTCTTCAAAGTCTGACAAAATTCTAAGGATTCCATGGTGCCTGCTTCAGCTGCCCTCGTGGACATTAGAACAAATTGTTCTCATCTGCCCCTTCTGAAGAGGGGAGTCCTCATATGTCTGGGGTAGACACCCCTAACTCACCTGTAAATTACTTTCAACCTAGTTTAGCTTGCCTGCCAAAATCATTTACTAGTGTGTGGCTGCTGTGCATTCTAAAGCTTCTTGTAGAAACAAATGAGAGCTTAGTGGACACCAAAGGAAGAAAGCACCTCCGAAAAGTATTCGATAAGCCCTCATACCAGTGGTATTAGCGTTTCCTGAATGCCTCATGCACATCACATGCACCAGTCTAGTTATCTAGTCAAAATAAGGAGATTCAGCAGGCCTTGTTCTTACGGACAGATGCCAGATCATGCCAGATCATAGTTATCTATCCCCTCTTCCCTTTCTACTCAGAAATAATCCCCTTTATATATATATATATATATATATATATACATATATATATATTCTAAAGTTTTACTAGGAATTGTTAAGCTCACTTATCTAGAATCTGAATTTCTAGCCTCATTTTTTAAAAAGAAAAACCCTTGGCCATCTAAAGTTCTGTAACATCTCTCATAATCTTAATTCCTCAGAGATCACCAACGACGACTCTGCATTCATAACCACAAACTCTTTTAGAACGCTAGCATGTCCTTTGCCTGAACCAAGTGGAGGAAACGCATTATCTTAGGTGATCACTTACCACCTTCCCAATTATCCTGAGTTTTTGTTCCTTCTCTCTTCTTTCCCAATCAGGAAATTATTCTTCTTGGTAGAGAAAACAAAAGCAAAATAGAAAGGGGGCATTTTCCTTCTCCCCATTGGATTTATCATCTATTCTACCCTTATTGGAGTGGACCTCGCCATTGCCTGGCCCCAATTTAGCTAAAAAGCCTCTTTTGTTCTTCCTTAGTATTGCATCCTAAGGATTTACTAGGCTGATGACTAGATATTTTAGAGCTATAATTAGAGTAATACTTGAGACCTAACCCAAAAGTTCCAGAACATTTAGCATATAATAACAACAATAACAACAGTAATAAACATGAGAAGGAAGAGAAAGTTGGGTGGCAATAATGTAATATTTTATTACCATTGTTATTATTCAGGGAGGTTCCCAGAGAAATTAATCCTATTCCCACAAGGATATACATACCCACTGAATTTTATTGGGCTTGGGGGTTCCCTCCTGTAGAAATTGACTTTTATTTTTTGACTTATTCTCAAAACTTTAAGGTTTTGGTAATCTGACGAGTCACTCTAATCCCTCTGAGAAAAGCTTTCAATATTTTTCTATTGTAATCATTCTGATAGTATGTGGATTTGCATGAATTTGCGTAAATATACAGGCATTCCTTAAGAATAAGATATATACTTCTCAGTCTTTCATGCATAATTGACTCTTGCATTAGAAGTCTTTGGAAAAGATACCAATTTTATATCTAGTGAAGCTGATAAATTGTTATCGTGAATCTACCCTGTATGGCAATTCAAATTCAATTTAATATGTGGAACTATTCCCATTTCACTCCCTAAATGAGCGAGATCTAGAAAAGAGATGCTGTTATAATAGAAATGTCAGCTGAACACGGAACATGGAACAATGACAAAATATTGTCATTGAACTTGTTTTTGTTTTCTAAGATTAGCCCATTGAAATATCCGTTTTTGTTTATGACAAAAAAGTTGTTTTTTCCTTGAAAAACCTTAAAAGAAGGATACCTTTTGCTCTCATGGCCTAGTCCAATCTGTCTCAGAAAAGGTAATTTAAAAAAAAAAAAACTTTTAATTTACTTACTGCTTTAAATAAAGGCAAACTGCTCTAGTGTGGGCATCTGGGTGGTACAGTGGATAGAGCAGTAGGCCTGGAGTGGAGCTGAGTCCAAATCTAGCCAGAGACATTTCCTACCTGTGTGACCCTGGGTAAGTCACTTAACTCTGTTTGTCTTACTTTCCTCATCTGTAAGATGAGCTAGAGATGGAAATGGCAAACCACTCCAGCATCTTTGCCAGGAAAACCCCAAATGGGCTCATAAAGAGTTGGACCCAACCAAAACAAGTGAGAAATAAATATTGCTCTAGTAATTTCCACATTTTCAATCACTGTGGGAATCTAAGTGTTTCCATTCTCTATAAACTCGGGAAAAACCATGGCAAATCCTCTTTTCTCAGTCACAGTCCCAAAATCACTTTACATAGTAATTAAAATATTATCAGCCTCACCTTGTACTACTAAACAATCTAGACTCACTGAAAATAAATGCACAGGGGGAAAATTCCTCTCCGTGATAAGCAAACAGCAATTATTATTCCCTGTTATTAAAATGCTCTCACCTAATTGCACAGATACCAGCAGCCAGATTACCTTAAAAGGCTGGATACCAAACAGAGACTTAGTCAGAGTTTTGAACCTTCTGGTCTAATTTATAGCACAGTTTATAGACGGATCCAGTAAATATTTGTGAGAGACAATTAACATAGAGTAAACAATCCAGTCCCTTTGCCTGTGATGAGTAAAAGGGGAAAATATTTAAATAATTATAAATAAAACATCTCTTGAAGAACGTCCCCAAATGAATCATTAGAAAATGGAAACAGCCACGAAAAACTACTAAGCGTTCTGCGTTGCTACATAGATAGTCTTTCAGGCTGGACTATTCCTAAGTGACACTTTTTTTTTAATGAAGAACACACAAAAGAAGCAGGGGGTGGGGGTGGGATGAAGCAATTTTCACTTGGTGATCATTTTACAGGAAACCCAGTCCAGGCCAGCTCTCCCTCACTATTTTTTCTCCGTCTTTCCCAGCAGAAATCGGATTTCCCGGTCTGTCCTCTTTGCTGATCATGACAACATTCCATTGAGTCCCTGTGCTCTAGGCTTTCATCATCGACACCCAGGAACAAAGAGAAGGAGAGCCAACGTCAGGCTATCTCTGAGATTTCTCCCCCTGCCAAAAGACAGAGGCAAAATTCACCAACGCAAATGAACGACTTTGGGAAGTCTTCCTAGCTCGGTTCAGATGCAACTTTGCTGAAGTGTTTCTAAAGGGGGGAAGAGGGGGAACAGTATGTCACTCGTGAAAACTGTTTAGGACAGCTGTTGGAAGAGGAAGCAGGTGGTGAAATCACCCTGAGGGTCTAAGAAATATTAATATTTAAACCTCTCCCATTTCACTAAAGTTCAATAGAGCTTTCTACTGCCTGAAGGAAGAGGGAGCCAGGGAAATCACAAGCCATGAAGTGGGAAAGACCTTCTAATTTGGTTAGAGAGGGGTTTGTTTGTCTGAGTCCCCTTCTCGACAGCCCTCATTTGCTCTTTGCTCACAAAGGGTCTGTGTTAGCATTTCAAAGCTGACTCCTTCTTCCTATTGCATCTCAGAGACATAACATGTCATCAGATCACAGGGATTTGCCAGGTCTGTGATTTGTTTGTCTAGACTTTGGTCATTGAACTATGTTTATTACAAAACATCATGTGAAACAGGCAAGAAATCAAAGCGGTTTCTGGGGCTTCTTCCCTTGCCTTGGCCGCTGATGGCTCTACAAATGGGTTGCCCTACAGAGATTGCGAAGCTAACTTTCATCTTTCGAGTTCCTGCACATTCTTTGAAAGTCTACCTTTCCCATGACCCAGGCTCTGAACACTGGACTAATCCTCTCCTTGCCTTTGACCCAGGGCATGATCTCTAGTCTGTCATAAACCTCAAAATCTCGTGCTCTCGGCTTCTTCAAGTGGACAGAATAATAGCTATGTACTGAGCAGATATCAAAAGCAATCAGGAGTGATTGATAATTGGCACCATAAGGCACCATGAAAGCTTTCAACATCAAAGCAAAAACCGCCTATCACGCAACTATACTATCTTCCAAGGGCACTTAAATACCAACCATTCCTTCCACCTGAGAGTGCAACTTTGAAAAGAGCCCTCCCTGTTTCGTTTTTGAAAACTGCATTAGAACAGGTACGTGGTTAACCTCCAAAGGAAAAACTGATTCACTCCATTTTAATAGGTATGTATCCTGCCTTATATAAAGTTGAAATGTGAAAAATCCAGCTTTGTAGACAAAAAAACACATAAGAGGTAGGGAAGTATATTGTTTCCAAAAGTAGCAAGAAAAAAAAAGTAGCAAGAATTCCTAGTGCCTATGAAAAATCAGAATCATTTGACAGAAATCCAGATGCAACTTCTCAGGATTGCATCTATGGAATAAAGCAAGGTAAGGGATGTTAATAAGAGGATGTTATACTAATGGTCCCTGTTTCTATAGGATGTCCCCTAAGTCTTGCAGTTTTAAGCTACTGAAGTTTAAAGCTGTATATGTCATGTGCATTATAGATTATATACCTGGTTTCCATGCATTTTCTCATCTTTGCTCCTCCTTTCAGCCCTGGAGGTTGAAATTTCAAGAATTATTATTCTCTTTTTACAGATAAAAAAAAATAGAAGTCTTTCCACCTTGTTTAGGATATGATTTTGCTAAAGAGTTTTATTTTGTTTTTTAAGGTGGGAGGGGAATGGAGAAATGGTTACATTGCTCATGAAAACCATTCTGGATGAGTCATTGAAATAGGAAGCAGAAATTGGAGATTAGGGGTAAGAAATCCTGAGTTCAAATAGTCTCTCTATCATATAGCTCCTATATAACCTTGGACAAGTCAGTCCATCTCTTTGGGCCTCAATTTCCCAAGCTGTATAATGAGGAAAATAATAATGAAAATTTAAAAACCAAATAAAATTTTTAAAAAATAAAATGGTGGTGTTCTCAATGACCTCTTAAGATCCCTTCCAAATTTATAATTCCATAAGGTTCAAAAACTAGGATCAGAAGATTTAGAGCTAGAGGGAACCTTAGAGATCATCTCCTCTAACCCCCTCATTTTACAGATGAAGAAACGGAGGCCCAGAGGAGGAAATGACTTACCCAAAGTCACACAGATATTAGCAGAGCCAAGATTTGAACCCAGGTCTTCAAAATCCAGATCCCATGCTGCTATATTATGGTGCCTGCTAGTAAGTGGCAGATCTGGTTGTAAGCTCAGGCCCAGGAATTAATATTCATTCCTATGTAGCACAGCTAGGTGACACAGTGCAGATAGGACCTGCCCTGGAGTCAGGAAGACCTGAGTTCAAATTTGACCTCAGACTAGCTTTGTGACCCTGGGCAAGTCACTTAACCCTGTTTATCTCACTTTCTTCATTTGTCAGATAAGCTAGAGAAGTAAGTGGCAAACTACTCCAGTATCTTTGCCAAGAAAACTCCAAAAGGGGTCATGAAGAATCAGATACACATGAACAGCAATAAAATAACACATTGCCTGTGTTCTAAAACCTGTTCTCAGGGTTGTTCTCACACCTGCTTAAATTCTTGTCGAGTCTAGAGGAAAGAGTTAAGAGACTAGCAAGAAGGTTTAGGCACTATGTCCAAATTTACCATGATTACATTGTACCAGCTTTGGCAACTCATTTAATCAGTGTTTCACTTTGCCCATCTAGATAATTTCAGGGAGGGTGGAGACAGGGTAAGGGTCAATTCTGTGGGAATCTCAAGGTTTTTTTAGTTCCTAGAGGAAACTTTCCCAAAGGTTAAAGAAGAAAGAGGTGAAAAACCAGCCTAAACACTCTCAGAATCTCCTTGGCAACCAGCCTGGTTTGAAACTGCCTCTCTGGGATGACCATGGGTCGGTCTTCTAATGTGTCCTAATGGGTCACCGTAGTTTTCCAGATTCATTCCCCTGGAATAGTTCCAGAAAGTCAGCTACACTCACAGCAAACTTCATGCAAAATCTTCTACAATCTATCGTCTTTTTTCATACTACTGGATTTCATAAACTCAGTGTGCTAATATATAAAGACAAAACCAGACAGTCTTTGCTTTCATATGCCTAACATTCATATGATTTTCATATATTTAGAGGTGGAAGGGACCTTTGGAATCACTTGGTCAAACTTCTCTATGCCCCTTCTGTTCCTACTCTTCAAGTTGTGCATAGTCAAGTTAGTGTCCATCAGTAAGCATTCATTAAACACCTACTGTATGCCAGGCATTGTATTAAGCACAGAAGATACAAAAAAAAAAAGTAATAGATGGTCCCTGCCCTCTAGAAGCTCCCACTTTAATAAGTCTGGAGGAGGCACATAAATATGTACAAATAAATCAGAACAGAACCCTGGGGGATGATCAGAGGGGATGATCAGAAGTATATGCTCTGGTCTCTGCCCTCAAGGAGCTCCCAATTTAATAAAACAAGTAAATATACACAAATAAATTATAGGAAGTAATTAAAAGTGTAAGGGCAGTAAAATTAAGCAGGGTTAGGGAAAAGATGAAATATTAGTTGGAATGTCAAGGAAACCAGGACTTATGAGAAAGAATGCTATTCACATCCAGAGAAATAACTGTGGAAGTAGAAACACGGAAGAAAAACAACTGCTTGATCACATGGGTTGATGGGGATATGATTAGGGATGTAGACTCTAAAAGATCACCCCAGTGCAACTATCAACAACATGGAAATAGGTTTTGATCAATGACACATGTAAAACTCAGTGGAATTGCTTGTTGGCTATGGGAGGGGGTGGGAGGAGAGGAGGGAAAGAACATGAATCATGTAGCCATGGGAAAAGATTCTAAATTAATTAATTAAATAAAATTTTTCAGATCAAGGAAAAAAAATCAAGGGAACCAAGAAGGTCAGTTGGTAGAGTGAAGGGAGAGAGTATTCCAGGGATTGAGGACAGCCACAGAAAATGCTCAGAGTTGAGTGATAAAGCATCTTGTTTGTGGAACAGCCAAGAGAGCCAGTGGCACTAGATGGAAGAATATGTACTGGGAACAAGGTGTAAGAAGACTGAAAGGTAAGAGGGGGCTAAGTAATAAAGGGCTTTGAATGCCAAACATAAGCTTTTTTATACTTGCTCCTGGAGGTAATAGAGGTTTATTGAGAAGAAAGGTGACATGGTCAGGATTACTCTTTAGGAAAACCACCCTGGTGGCTGAATGGAAAATAGTTTGGCATGGGGAGAGGCTTGAGGCAGGCAGATCCATCAGAAGATTATTGCAATAATCCAGGTTTTAGGGAGAAAGATAATGAGTTCTGTTTTGGACATGTTGGATTTAAAATAATGATAATAATAATATTAACAAATTATATGTAATCTACAGGGCTTACAATTGTGCTAAGTGCTTTACAGTTATTATCTCATTTGATCCTCACAGCAACCCTAGAAGGTACATGCTAGTAGAATCTCCATTTTACAAATGAAGAAAATGAAGTAGTCAGAGGTTAAGTGACTGGCCCAGAGTTAGCCAGCTAATAAATGCCTGAGGCGGGATTTGAACTCTTGATCTTCCTGACTCCAGACCTAGCACTGGATCCACTGTGCCACTTACCTAGACATCCAGTTCAAGATGTCTGAAAGGCAGCTGGAGATATGAGATTGGAAATCAGCAGAGAGGTTAAGGCAGGATAGATCAATTTGAGATTCTAAGCATAGAGATGGCAATTAAATCCAGGAGAGCTGATGAGATCACCATATGAAATGGAGAGAAGGAGAAGGGAAGAGGACCCAGAACCAAACCCTGTAGGACACCTAGAGTTTGAGGGCATGACCTGGATGAGAAGATGGCCCAAGGACAAAACCCTGGGATACCAGCAATTAGAAGCTTGATCTGGAGGAAGATTATAGACTGTAGATCTCTAGATTATAAACCCTTTAAAGACAGGTAGAAGGTTGTTTTTCACCTTTGTGGACCCTGTACACACAAAGCAGGTCCTTAGTAATTTTTTTTTGGAACTGAAGTGAATCAAGTCAAATGAATTGAATTGAATTGCAGCAGATTGGAAACTCCATGTGGGCTGAAGCTATTCTTTTTTTTTCATTTTCTCTTTCTATTACTTTGCATACATCATGAGGCAGTGTTATACAACAGAAAAAAAAAACTGGGGGCAGCTAGGTAACCCAATGGATTAAGCACCAGGCAGAACCTGGGTTCAAATTTGGCCTCTTCCTGGGTACCTGACCTTGGGCAAATCACTTAACCTCCTTTGCCTAGCCCTTGCCAGTCTTTTCTCTTAGAATTGATACTAAACCAGCTGTGTGACCCTGGGCAAGTCACTTGACCCCCATTGCCTAGCCCTTACCACTCTTCTGCCTTGGAGCCAATACACAGTATTGACTCCAAGACGGAAGGTAAGGGTTTAAAAAAAAAAGAATTGATACTAAAAATAAACAAACAAATAAATAAATTTTAAAAAACTAATAGTAAGATAAAAGTAAAGGTTTAAGAAAAAAAGAAAAAGGGAAAAAAAAGAATGAGAGTTGACCTACATACCAAGAAGATCTGGGTTCAAGTCTCCTCTCTTAACACATAAGCTGACTTGTTAGTAGTTCACTTAATATCTCAGTAGGCAACTTTCCATAACTCTTAAATTGCATAAATGTTGGTGTTCTGCATTGGTAGAGGGAATTTCCTCATTGGGAGTTCCCTGTATTATCTAAGGTGTATCAGCTGGGTGGCTGCAGAACACTGGGTCTAGAATCATAAAGATTTAGCTTAGAATTCAACTTCAAATACTTGATAGCTGTGAGACTGAGCAAATCATTTAACTTTTATTTGCCTCAGTTTCCTCATCTATAAAATGAGGATTAATAATAGCACTTTCTCAGGGTTGTTGTGAAGATAAAATGAAAAAAGATTTGGAAAGCTTTTAACACAATGGCTGGTACATGGTAGGTGCTAGCACTATCTAAAATTTAGATATTATTATTAATAATCAATGTTTAGCTCTATTTCAGTCCCTATCCTATCTCTTGCATATAGTAGGAGCTTAATAAATGCTTTTTGGATTGTACCGGCCCAAACCCAAATGGGCCTGGCAATTTTTCAGGGGCCATTTGGCTGTTGCAGTCTCAGAGCCCTTAAAGAAACTTGGCTTCAAGGCAAAAATACATCTTATTTATGTCCCAATCAGATGCTACGGAGAGTGGCCAGAAGGAATAATGACTCTATTATCTGTACACAAGAACTACATTTACCCAGATATACCAGGAAGACTCCTCCAGGGTAAGATCTTGGAGCCTTCATCTTCTTTTATACCTTCCCACCACCAGCCCCAGGAGGCCTCGCTGTGGGACAACCGTAGGTACCAAATACCTTTCTCTTGAACCGAATTCACGTGAGCTTTAGAATATCCACATCAGAACAAGAGCAAATATTCATGGCCATCTCAGTCCCCCTGTAACCTTATTTCCTTTGAAGCCGGTAGGGGACAGACATCAGATGGAAGCAGAAAGAAGGGTTCTTTCATTTTTGTTCTTTGACCTCGATCTCTTTATCTTCAGGGGAAATGGATGGATTAAATCCTCCCAGAAAGTACTAGATGATAATTTAACTCTGTAGGCTCACTGAGGCAGGGACATTGTACCCTGGAGTCCATGAATCTCATTTCTAAAAATTTGTTTTTTTAACAGTATTTCAACATAATTTTTTTCCCTTTGTAATTGTATGTATTTTATTTTGTGCATTTAAAGACATTATTTTGAGAATGTTGGTTAATAGGCTTCACCAGACTGATTTCCAAAGGGGATCGTGACACATAAAAATGGTTAAGAAGCCTTAAACAATGGGAACTGACTCTCTGGTACTTCTTTAAACACAAAGGGCCATAATCATTTTTTTATTTTCAGAAAATGTCCTCCCACTATTACCAAGAGTCATTTAAAAACACATTTATAAGACTATCTTCCTCCAAGCTACCAAAAGGGAAAAAAAAATCTCCAATAACAGAATGCCCTAAGAAATAAATTGCCTGCTTTTAGCCTGACGTGGTAACTGGCCTACTGAAGTCATTGAAGTTGCACATCTGGCTGCCCATGTTCTCTTTGAAACAGAGAAAGCCAGTTTTTGATTCAGAGAATAGAATCCTATTCCTTTTCAGCCTAATAAAGGACATGGACATGCTGTTCTCGAACAACCAGGAAAAAGGAAAAGAGGCTCTGAGCCTACTCAGGGTTTCAGAGGTTCAGGTCAATTTTTTTAAAAACCTTACCTTCTGCCTTAGAATCAAGTCTGTGTATTTGTTCTAAGGCAGAGTGGTAAGGGCTAGGCAATGGGGGTAAAGTGACTTGCCCAGGGTCACACAGTTAGGAAATGTCTGACGTCAGAATTGAATCCAGGACCTCCTGTCTCTAGGCCTGTCAAACCCATTTTTAAAAGGCACCCTGATCAAGAAGTAGTTGGCCAAATTGGGAAGAAATTTTCATAACAAAAAACTCTGACAAAGGTCTAATTGCTCAAATTTATAAAAACCTAAACCAATTGTACAAAAAATCAAGCCATTCCTCAATTGATAAATGGGCAAGGGACATGAACAGGCAATTTTCAGTTAAAGAAATGTGATCTTGAGCAAGTCACTTAATTCCCATTGCCTAGCTCTTACTACTCTTCTGTCTTGGAACTAATACTTAATGTTAATTCTAAGATAGGAGGTAAAGGGATTTTTTTTTAAAAGAAAAAGAAATAAAGATGTAATTTTTATCCCACACCAAGTTTATGGGCCATGGATTCCAAATTAAAAACCTCTGCTCTAAATGAATCAAATAAAAAGAAGCAGCACAGGTCTACAGAATCTAGATTTAAGAGAATTCTGTATTGAAACCAAGTGAATGATTGCTTTCTAATTTATCTTTTTTGAAGGGAGAAGAGGAGTAATAATATAAATTTTCCAAAGTCCCATAACTAAGGTAAATCTAGATCAATCTGTTGTCCTTTGCCTTCACATACCAGCGAGAAAATAAATATGATGGCACAAAGACAGAGAGATCTGACACCAAAAATTCATCTGGACTTTATCATTCAAAGAAAGATCACTCAGAGAACAGCAATGCTACTCAAAGATATCCTGAAAGAACAAGCTGTTGCTTTTTTTTTCTATCCCTTAGTGAAAGTAGCAATAAAAGTATTGAAGGGATAAGATGAAGGGCAGGCAGGAAGGAAGTATTGCCGGTTTTTTATTTCTTATTCACCATCTGCAGCCCAAAAAGAAAGAGCTTCTGCCCACCTGTGCCTGTACCAACCTCCTTAGATAAATAGATCAGTCTTCCAATAGATTACTCATGACATCTGTTTTCCCCTCCTTTCAGAAGCCCCCTGAAAAATCTATCTGGATGAATGTGTCAGTGACCCCTTCCCTGCATCAGTCCCCTCAGGTCACTGGGGCTATTGGTGACTGGGACTGACTGATGGGCTCCTTGTTTCCAGAGCAGACACCTCCTGCTCAGTATGCCCCAGGATCCTGCTTTGGGGGGCACAGTGCCCTACGGACTATATCCATTCTGTAGATGCAATAGGCTCCCCTCCCATGTATTGTTGCCTTCATTGGTCTCCACTGTGGTAGAAGCTGTGGAATAAACATCTGCAGATGTCTAGAAGCAAAGTATAGTTCTCAGTTCCCAAAGAAAGTCAATCCCTTCTTTAAGCTTTAAAGAGAAATCTATGCAAAACAATAGAGGAGGAATGCACATCAACTAGTCCCACTCCAGCAATAAGATCATAGAATCTGAGATTTAAAGCTGGAATAAACCTTGGAGGCTAACCCCTTCCTTTTACAGAAAAGACAACTTAGGCTCAGAGAGATTAAGTGACTAATCCAGAGTCATGCCAATAGTTAATATCAGAGATAGGATTTGAACTTCTTGGTTCTAAGTCTAGTACTCTATCAATTATGCCATGCTGCTTCATAGAGCATTGGTTGGATGGTGGTGGTTGTCCATCATACCCAAAGAGGACCAAAATGACATCACCTGTAATATCTTGACTTGCACATGAATTGGATTTAAGTGAGGTGGAGTTGCACAAAGTCATCAGCCTCACTCCCTCTTCCAGAGTCATCAAAGTCCAAAGGCAAAACAAAAGTCAAGACAGCTAGTGATGGCCTGGGATGCAATGGATGGCCGTGGCCTTTTCAATGTCTAAGTAAGCTCTAAGAGCTCCATAGAGCCTGCTTCCTCCACCTTCATGGCCATTGAAATAATTGTTCAGATCTACCCTTTCCCTGGAAGAAGCCTTCAAATGCTTGAGTAGACACCCCTCTAACTCACCAATAGGTCCGAGAATTGATAAACTATTAGAGGTGAAAGAAATTAAAGCTCAACTAATCCAACCAAGAGTAGTCATGTTGACCTATTTCGTGAACTAGAATCCTGCTATTATAATTTTAAAAGCTTTACTAATATTATTTCATTTGATCTTCACAATCCTGTGAGGTAGATGCTATTATTATAAATATTCCCACTTTGTATCTACTGCCCTGCCTGGTTCAATTCCACAAAACAAGATGCTTCCTCCCTACGCACCCCAACTGTCTCATTCCCCGCTACTTTCCTGTCTCCTGTGTACTGTCTCCCCCATTAGATTAGTTCTTGAAGGCAGGACTACCTTTTTATTAACTGTATCCCCAGTGCTTAGCACAGTGATGGGCACATGGTAGGTGCTTAATAAATGGTTATTGAATTGGATTGGATTCTGAAAGCACTGACAATGATGCCTCAGCTGCAGTGCTACCCTGGACCATCCATCTGCCCTCCCAGTTTTCTTCTCCCATTGGTAAATATTTCCTGGAGCTTCCATTTTGGGGCAAGCCCCAGATTGGCCAGCCTTTATTCCCCTCATCCTGGGCTGCTGACTTTTGGGACTTCAAAATTAGGCTTCCAGGTTTATCTATATTTGCCCTTTCTTCCTCCTACCTTTTCAGTTCCCTTTTGTGCATTATCTTGTCCCATTAGAATGTAAGATCCTCAAGGACAAGAATTGTTTTTCTTTTTGCTTGTACTGTATTTGTACTCTGGCATATAATAAGCTCTTAGTAAGTCTTTTGCCTTGACTGACCATGTTAAATGTATTTCTAATTTGGGAAGGAAGGCAATTTGGGGGGAGGGGGATAGGTTTTGGTTTTTGAGATTTTTTTTTTAAGAAGAAGGGTTTTTACATGGTGGACGTGTCATTCAAAGCTAACCTCAGCTAAGAACATAATCTCTAAAATCATTACCTTATATTTTCTAGAAGTTTTTTAGAATTCCCTGATGTCTCTTTTTTCGTACTCAAATAAAACTTTACAATGAATGAAATTCAAAGATTTACAGTGGTCTTCAGTGCCAAAAAAATTGAAGTAGTCCTTGACCTTTCTCTGGTAGCCCAAAGACAAACTGGGCTGGGGGGTTTCACATGAAATTTTCAAGAAGCCTTTCCCTTAGCAGTGCTGAGAGTCCTCCAAGAGTAGCCCATCTCCTAGCGCTGTGCCATTTCCCCTTCCAAGGCCTGGCAGGAACCCAGCAGTGTAAATAAAGGATGCGTATATTTTTAAAGGAAAGCCTTCTTTTGAGTGTGCGACCAGAAGAAAATGTGGAGTTCAGGTCTGCAGAAAGGCCCTGGGGACTCCTGTTCTAGTCAAGCTGGGTGGATCCTGTCTGCCTCTCAACCATCACATCCAAACACAAATACCGCAATAGCAGGCAGCTAGAGCTGGCAGGTTCCTTCCTCTTGTTGAGTGGTAAAAGCTGGGACCTATGCAGTTGTATCTTCTACAAAAATCATTTCTTTTGAAGAAGAAGATCTAATATTGAGAGAGTGTAAGGCTCTAGATAGGAGGAGGAGGGAGGGGAGAAGAACATCTTGAGACAAGGGGATTATGAAATATTCTCAGGCCATCTAGGAATATATACTTTGTGTTAGACAGCATCATACTCATTGTCACAATTACTTGTGTGTGTGTGTGTGTGTCTCAAATCTATGTAGCTCACTCCCCAAAATACACATCCCAACCTTACTCTGAGACATTAAGCAAACCTGGGAAATTCTCAGGGCTGGTTTTCTAAAACAGGCTCTTCTTTATTGTGTAGAGATATTTTGCTGAAGGTGTTATTTCTTAACTCTAACAGGTTCCCATTCCTTTGGGTATCTAAGCCAAAAAGATAAAGCTTTCAGTAAAATACAAAGGCAAGGATTTGCTCATGTGTTCCCTTTGGGAGGGAGCCACAGGGAAGGTGGAAAAGAGAATCCCAAGAAGAATGATAATGCAAGAGCTCCAAGGAGTGGAATGTGAGTCTTCCATTCATACCAAAATTAGTTCATCTTTTCAAAGAAAATTCAGAGTAATAAAATATAACTTGATGAGAAGCCTGCCAATGTTTCTAGTATTTCAAACAAACAAATTTTCAACTTTCCTAATTGTACTTACAGGAACACACACACACATACATATATATTTGTTTATTTATTTATTCATATTTTGGAATTCCAATATGTATACATATATAGGAAAGCTACCTGGAAGAGTGCAAAAAGAACTTGGGTTCAAATCCTACCTGCTCTCCCCTTAGTGGCTCACTGTAGGAGTAAGTGGTATTACCTTTCTGAGCATCACCATCTTCATCTGTAAAATGAAAGTCTTGACGTCATGATCTCTCCATTTCCCTCCAGCTCTCAGTCACTGACCCTATGCATTTTTCATAAGGTTGAAGCGTACCTCTTTAAGTGCCTATTTGAAACCGCACACATACGCACACCTTTCTAAAATTCCCAAGCCTGTTCTCTTAGATACATTATACTCAAGGTGAAATGAAAAGATTTCTAATGCTTGAGGTCAGGAGACTGGTGTTCCAGCCTTGTCTCTGCCACTTTTCTTATCATCTTAGGCAATTCACTTAACCTAGACCTTGGTTCTTTCGTCTGTAAAATGAAGAAATTAGACGAGATGGTCTCTAAAGTCTCTTTCCATGCTGCAATACTGTGATTTTCATTTTATTTTTCCTAGATGGTTCAGCATCATGACACAAGGATACAAGCATTTAAGTATCTACTATGTACCTTACACAGTGTTAAGCACTTTACAAATATCTTATTTTTCCTGTGAGTCTTCCTAGCTGTGTGATCCTGGGCAAATCACTTAACCTCTATTGGCTCCCCTTTGCTGCTTTTCTGTCTTAGAACTGACCCTAAGACAGAATATGATGGTTTAAAATAAAATCTTTTATTCCCCAATAAACTTGAGGGGTAGGTGCTATTATCGTCTCCATATTATTATGTCCATTTTACAGATGAGAAAACTGAAGCAAAGAGAAGACAAGTGACTTGCCCAGGGCCATATAGCTGAAAAATTTCTGAGACCAAATTTAAATCCAGGTCTTTCCAGGTTCAGTACTCTAACCATTACACCTCCCAGCTGCCTCCAAACTGTTCTATAAAGTACTAGGATATACTAGAAAACTTCATTGTAATGTAATGATATAATAATGAAAACTATTACATAATATAATTATATTATTTATTATAACTATATAATATAGTATAATCCATCTAAATATGATATATTAAAATTATATAGAAATATATGAAATATATAATAGGAGCAACATATGATGTATGCTACTGTATATAATTATTAATATAACATACACTATTGTATGTAATTACATATAAGTAATAAGTAATTATAATATATAAGTAATACATAGAATAAAACTATATCGCTATGCAGTGAGACTTAGAGAGACCTCTTGATTTTAAACTAAATAGCCCTAGACTGTTGAGTTGAAAATCTAGAAACCCAACAATAGAACTGGTCTTCTTGCTGGCAATATAATAGCTAAAAACTAATATTGAATTAGGACATATACCAGTCCTGACTCAGCCACTTACTCTGTGTCTGACATTAGACAAGTCATTTAAGTTCTCTGAGCTTCCGTTTCCTAATAAGAGGAATGAGGACCATTAGACTAGATTATCTGTAGGGTCCCACCTAACTTTAAACTCTACCATTATTATTAGGATCACAGGGCTAAATCAAGAGGTCATCCACTATTTTATACCATACATGACTTTCTGAATAACTTTTTTGATCATATCTCCTACAAAATAAACTGCATGGGCTTTATGACATCTATTTGCCCATTTGAACCTTTTCTTTCTTTTGTGTTCCATGTTCCAAAGCATCAGTGTTGTTGGAAATCTAGCCTCGAGCTAAAACAGAGTACCTCTATACTGGAGTTCATCTTCTTGGTACCATATGACCAATTAGATATATCACAAAGAAAATCCATAAAATTGAGACCAAGGACCAAAAACTAGCATTGACTTGATATCCCCCATGTGTCAGATTTTCCATCTGCAAAGCAGATGCTATTTGACACTTATTTCATGGGTCAGATGTTATGACTAAAACACAGTTTCAAAATCTTTGGGAGAAGACTATCTGTAGAAAACAAGCATTACAAAAGGTTGGTATAAATTATTCTAAAAGGTGCCTTGGAAGGCACTAGAATGCAGAGACCACTGTCGACTGAGAAACAATATATTATATTAGGCAAATGTAGCTACAGTAGCTGACATAAGAACTACAGGGAGGTATCTCTATCAACAGCTACATACTAGAATCTAACTCTTGGCATGGATAGCATAGAACACAGTGCCTGAAGTCAGGAAGAGTTCAAATCCAGCCTTAGATACTTTTTAGCTATGTGACCCTGGGTAAGTCACTTAACTCTGTTTACTTCTGTTTCTTCATCTGTAAAATGAGCTGGAGAAGGAAATCACAAACCATTCTAATATCTTGCCCAGAAAACACCAGTTGGGGTCATTGAGAATTGGACATGAATGAAGAGCAAAAACAACAACCTCTTGGCAACTCTCTTACTGAAATATGGGCAATGGCAGCCCTTCCAACAAAGGGAAGTTAGTGTAATAGTAGAGTTAGTCACCATAGAAGGAAAATGATATCATCACAACTCTTCAAGGATCCATAATGTCAGCGTGCATATTCCTCCCAATGATGCTGGTTAAACCCCCTTTATAAATCTTCATGGATGGTCTTCAAACTTTCTCCAACCTAAATAATTCATCCCCCCTACACACAAGGAAGTGTGGAGTCTCTCCAAATTTAGCTAGACTAATTTCCAGACAATAGACCCAGACCCACTGCTGAGCTTATATTTGAGTCTTTCCATCTTGGTAGAACCTTCCAGAACTTGGATTTTTTTCCTGGTAGAAAAGAACCCTGGGTTGCCTCCAGGCACCAGTTAGACATTGGAGGGGAACCTCAGTGACGAACAGTCTTTTTTTGCAGTGAAAATAAAATCTATGTGTGTCTATGTATAAGTATCTAAAGCTATCTGCTTTTGAGAACCCTACAGATAGGAATTTCACAGTGAAACATCTTCACAAAGACAGAGTTTCTTTCTTGACGCCAGAGCAATAGTCACATCCTTGATAGGTAGAAGATGTAAAATACAGGATCATATCATTGTAGAGCCGTAAGGGATCTCAGAGATCATCATATTCCTACTGTTGGCCCATTCAGAGGAGTCCCATTGAGGAGGCCACACTTATTCCAAATTCACAATATTTAAGACATTTTCTTCCGGGTTTGCTTTCAGAACACATTCGTTTGGATGTGACAGGTAGCAAACCTTTATTTTGTGGGAGGAAATTTTACTTTCAGAAAGAGCCAAAAAAATTTTCAGTCAGGCCTGAGAAATAAAGTAGGGGCTTAATCTGACTCATACAGTTTGGGAGAAAAAATGTCAACAACAAACCATGATTCTACTTTATTGAAACAGGTTTTCTTTTATGTGACCATAAACAGATTGAACATCCTTTAATTTGTACTAATTGGTATTTATAGAGTACTTTGACCTCCACAATGACCCTGTGAGGTAGATGTTGTTGTTATCCCCACCTGAACAGATGAGAAAACTGAGACTCAGAGAAATTAAGTGACTGGCCCAGGGTCATACCACTCCTAAGTATCCAAAGTAATACTTGAATGGGTCTGGCATACCACCCTCCAGGCCACACCACATTGACAGAACTATGGATCCTTCCAAGTCTCAATCCACTCACTTGGATGGAAAAATTCTGGATATTTGGCTTTTTAAAATTTATTTACTTTACACTGGCATTTATAGAGTGCTTTAAGGTCACATCCAGGTAGCTAGGTGGTACAGAGACTATAGATAGATCTTGGAGTCAGGAAGACCTGAGTTCAAATCTCACATCAGACACTTAACTATGAACTTAGGCAAATCCCTGCTATGTGCCTCAGTGTCCTCATCTGTAAAATGAGGATAATAATAGCCTCAAAGGGTTGTTATAAGGATCAAATGAGTAAAGAGCTTTGCTAATCTTAAGGATCCTTACGGATCTATCACATCCAAAACACAAATCAGGAGCCTGCTAGCATCCTTCTGGTTCCCGCTAAAACCTCCAATTAAGGCACTTGTCACTTACAGTTGTTGGTTTAAGTGAGGCTGCTTTCCTCGTTAAAGGGCTCTTCTTTAAAGATATCCTCGGATATCCAGAAGCATGTCCAAGAAACAACAATTAGCTGGGGAGAAAGGGTAAACACAAACACTATTCCAGGATCAATAATTGTGTTAGTCCAATTCGGCTGTGTTAACAGCACCCCGGCAGCCACCAAATCAACAAACGATTAGCCAGAGAACAGAAGAGTCAGCATGTGGGTACTCTCCTATCTTTATAATGGTGGTGAGTTCTGAGCTTTAGTGACAAATAACTAATAATATGGGTTCTTTTTCTATCAACCTAAAAAATTTCTTTTTGTCCTAGCTGTTTGAACCCGGGCTATTTGGCAAAAGAAAAGTTTGCTTCTCACTAAATTCCTAGGCAATCTTGGGGAAAATACTAACTGCAAAGTGACCCATTGCCCAGCCCGTACCACTCTTCTATCTTGGAACCAATACACAGTATTGATTTTAAGATAGAAGATAATGTTTGTTTGTTTTTCATTACATTTCAGGCTACAAATTGCTTGTTCATTATATGTCTCTTTAAAGAGGCAGCTTTGGGGCAGCTAGGTGGCTCAGTGTATAGAGAGCCAGGCCTTGAGACAGAAGGCCCTGGGTTCAAATTTGACCTCAGACACTTCCCAGCTGTGTGACCCTGGACAAGTCACTTAACCCAAATTGCCTATCCCCCGTCACTCTTCTTCTGCCTTACTTCGGATCAATTCTATGACTGAAGGTGCAGGTTTGACATAAAGTGACAGGGTGAAATATATAAAAATCAACATTAGTTACATTCCTCCCATCCCATTTGTCTATTTCAAGCTGAAAAAAGTTCTGTTCTTTCTCTAATTGAATACTTCAGCAATTTGACAAAATCTGAAAGATACGAACTGTAGCTCATCCATCTGTTTATGACCTGATGCTTAGAAACTAAATCACTGAGCTATTTGACAAAAGAAACGTTCACTTCTCACCAAATTCCTAGGCGATCTTGAGGAAAGTACTAACTGCAAAGTGACCCAGGTCTTTGTTCTTCCCCCGACTACAAGCTGTAATTTATTTGACTATTTCTCCCAAGCCCCTGTATATACACAGCAAGCACTTCATAAATTCCTTTTGAATAAATAAACAGCCAGTGAATTGATTCTAGTAGTCACTTTTATGCTACTAAATCTAATACTTTGCCAGTTCAAAATAAAAACTTTGATCTTCAAATCGCTTAATCTTTGCTTACTGCCAAAAGCTAGAGGCTAGCTAAAACACGAAAAAACAAATGGATTAAATCTGGTCATTTTATCTGAGGCTCTGAGAAATCCTAGAAAGGAACACAGAAGGGAAAGAAAGTTCAAATAACAGATGGGAGGAGTGCTTAGTGTGTATCTTAATTAGTCAAGTAAAGAGGAAATTCCACTGAGACAACTACTCAGGTTTTCCGCATATTTCTTTGAACTTTCAAATAATCTCGCTAGATAATAAAGAAAATCACTGGGCAGGTTATGCCTATTATTTCAAAATAAAAGTCCATTTTTCAGTGAAGCTAAAGGCGGTACCAACACAATCTTACCTGTAAGAAAAGGAAATACAAAATCTGTGAGGATACACAAGTTAAGGAAACACTCCGTGTAAAAAGTAAATTATTTCTGGCTCATTTGTATTTTAGCAAAACCATGGGGCAGGAAATTATGTGTGTGTTTATGTGTGTGTATACACAAACACAATTATAAGATTTAAGCTTATAGTTTCTGGCATTGATCTGCCAAAGAACTAATATTCCTTGACTCTGTATGTTTGTGGATGGATGCATGGATGAAGGAATGACAGATTGGATGTGTACACATGTGTGGGCAGGAAGATAGAGAGATTGATGGATTGGGGGGGACATGTATACCTCTGTGTAGGAAGATAGACAGATATACATAGATATGACATGACATGGTATACTAGGATACAATATGATATATGATATGATATGATATGGTATGGTATGATAGAGGAGAGAAAAAGACCTTACTGAGGTTTCACAACCAGAGAGTCAATCTTAGGGTCAGAAATACCTGTGTTTATCGCTCATATTCGACACGTGCCAGATTTGTAATCCTGGACAAGTCCTATAACTGCTCAAAGTCCCAATCATTGCCTTAAAACTCTAAGTTAAAAAAGAAACAACCAACTTACATTGTTAGAAGCCATTTCCATTCAGGAGATCTAGATGCCATTTTAATTACAGGCTCAGTGAAAGGAATGATGAACTGGAGGAATTCCATGGAAACAACCATGGAACAATCTCCAGGAATTGATGCAGAGTGAGAGGAGCAGAACCAGGAGAACATTGTACACAGAGACTGATACACTGTGGCATAATCAAATGTAATGGACTTCTCTACTAGCAGTAATGCAATGATCTAGGACAATTCTGAGGGACTTATGAGAAAGAACACTATCCATATCCAGAGGAAGAACTGTGGGAGTAGAAACTCAGAAGAAAAACAACTACTTGATCACATGGTTTGATGGAGCTATGATTGGGGTTTTGCCATTAAAGGATAACTCTACTGCAAATATGAATAACCTGGAAAGAGATTTTTAATAATGATACAAATATAACCCAGTGGAATTGCTTGTCAGTTTTGGAAGGGGGGGATACATGGGGATGATCATGAACCATATAACCATGGAAAAATAAATAAAAAATAATTAATTAATTACAGGCCCAGAACAAATGTATGTATCTACACATAAATCTATATATGTATGTTGTTGTTGTTGTTGTTGTTGTCTAATCATTAGAGTCATGTCTGACGCTTTGGGACCTCATTTGAGTTTTCTTTGCAAAAATACTGCAGTAGTTTGCCATTTCCTTCTCCAGCTCATTTTGTAGATGAAGAAACTGAGGCAAACAGGGTTGAGTAATTTACCTAGGGCAGCACTGGCAAAGATTTTCAAGTTTGCATGCCCAGACTGCAATTTCAAGCTGCCTATGAGCCACCCCCTTACCCCAAAGAGAGAAGGGAGAAAGTGCTTGCTTATGGAGGCTGGACAGGGGATAGGGCATTCAAAAAATGTCCTCAGGCACTGGGAAGAGGGGAAACAAAGCAGCTTCCTGAGCGCTGACTCTGTATGTGTGTCAATACTTCTCCAACACTGGGCTAGGGTTATGTAGCTAACAAGTGTCTGAGGCCAAATTTGAACTCAGGATTTCCTGACTTCAAGCCAACCATTCTGCTACCTAGTTATCCAAATATACTATACCCAAGTTTGTATATCTAATTATATTTTCTAGATTTTTAATTCTTTGAGTTTATTATGTTTTATTTTCTTTCCTTTCTCCCTTAGTGTCTAACCCAAGCCTTATTCTCAATAAACACTAATAAATGAATAGTAATAACTTAAGCTTGCTTGATATTATTTAATCTTTATAGTTAAAAAGCAGGTCAAAAATATTTGACCAACATGTAAAACCCAGTGGAGTTGCACACCAGCTATGGGAGAGGGTGAGGGAAGAGGAGGGAGGGAAAGATTATGTTTCTTTTACCCAAGGAATAATGTTCTAAATTGACTAAATAAATTTTTCAAAAAAAATATTTGTCCATTTTTTCATCATCACAACCCTGTGATATGAAGACTATTTAACCTAGTTAAATGACAAAAATTGAGGCTTAGAGCAACCAAGTGACTTGTTTAATGTCACATCATTTTGCCTAGTCATTTAGTATGCCTTTATATGCTTTTTATCAGATTTAAGAAGTTGATCTAGAACTCAGTAGAACTCCATCTCCTAATTTCAGATTCAAGTCTCTCTTATAAAATCTTTCTCAATTAATTCTAATACAGGAAATTTTTTATTATGATTAAAGTGGACCAAAAAAAATTTTTTTTAATAATTTACTCTTGGGGGAGCCATCTTATGGAAAGGACCACGGACTCTCTGAAAGATAAATGCCACCAAATAGAAGTTTAAATCCATAAAAAGCAATCACCAGGAGGCAGGTAGTTGATTGATGGATTGAGAGCCAGGCCTAGAGATGGGAGGTCCTAGGTTCAAATCTGGCCTCAGACACTTCCTAGCTATGTGACCCTGGGCAAGTCCCTTGATCACCATTGCCTAGCCCTTACCACTCTTCTGCCTTGGAACCAACACACAGTATTGATTCTAAGATGAAAGGTAAGGGGTTAAACACACACACACACACGCACACAGAATCACCAGACATCTGGCAGTTCCAAGGTACTATAGGTACCAGCTTCACTTTGCTGCTTCACTCATTGAAGTCACATAATGATCCATCCCAGCTCAAGGATATCTAGATCTCAGAAAAAATGTAATATAATGGCTAGGGTGTTGTAACTGGAGTCAGGAACGCCTAAATTCAAAAAAACACTGCTTAATGAGCTGTGTGATCCTAGGCTATCACTGAACCACTCTGAGCCTTGGTTCCCTCATCTCTAAAATGAGGAAGTTGGACTCAATGACCTCTAAAATTCCTTCTAGCTCTAAATATATGATACTGGCTTAGGAATCTGAACTGAGATTCGCCCAGATCATTCAGGTGAGTACAGGGTGACTTTCTAGAGTCAGGCCAGGGATTCCAGTTATTTATCTTAAGGCATCTACAGAGTAATTAGAGAAATACAATCCTGAACATTCCTTTTAAGATCCACTGCTCAATTCTGTCCATTCTAAAAGAGATTATAAGTCCAATGATGAACTGAAATTCAATTCAACAAACGTTTTTAAAAACAACTTTTTACCAAGATAAACTCAGAATGGGTGAATGACTTGAACATAAAGAAGGAAACTATAAGTAAATTAGGTGAACACAGAATAGTATACATGTCAGATCTTTGGGAAGGGAAAGATTTTAAAAACAAGCAATACTTAGAAAGAGTCACAAAATGTAAAATAAGTAATTTTAACTACATCAAATTAAAAAGCTTTTGTACAAACAAAACCAATGTAACTAAAATCAGAAGGGAAGCAACAAATTGGGAAACAATCTTCATAACAAAAACCTCTGACAAACGTTTAATTACTCAGATTTACAAAGCGCTAAATCAATTGTACCAAAAAAAATCAAGCTATTCTCCAATTGATAAATGGGCAAGGGACATGGATAGGCAGTTTTCAGATAAAGAAATCAAAACTATTAATAAGCACATGAAAAAGTGTGCTAAATCTCTTATAATCAGAGAGATGAAAATCAAAACAACTCTGAGGTATCACCTCACACCTAGCAGATTGGCTAACATGACAGCAAAGGAAAGTAATGAATGTTGGAGGGGATGTGGCAAAGTAGGGACATTAATTCATTGCTGGTGGAGCTGTGAATTGATCCAACCATTCTGGAGGGCAATTTGGAACTATGCCCAAAGGGCGATAAAAGACCGTCTGCCCTTTGATCCAGCCATAGCACTGCTGGGTTTGTACCCCAAAGAGATAATAAGGAAAAAGACTTGTACAAGAATAGTCATAGCTGCACTCTTTGTGGTGGCCAAAAATTGGAAAATGAGGGGATGCCCTTCAATTGGGGAATGGCTGAACAAATTGTGGTATATGTTGGTGATGGAATACTATTGTGCTCAAAGGAATAATAAAGTGGAGGAATTCCATGGAGACTGGAGCAACCTCCAGGAAGTGATGCAGAGTGAAAGGAGCAGAACCAGGAGAACATTGTACACAGAGACTGATACACTGTGGTATAATCAAACGTAATGGACTTCTCCATTAATGGCAATGCAATGTCCCTGAACAATCTGCAGGGATCTATGAGAAAAAACACTATCCACAACCAGAAGACAATCTGTGGGAGAGAAAACACCGAGGAAAAGCAACTGCTTGACTACAGGGGTTGAGGAGATATGATTGAGGAGAGACTCTAAATGAATACCCTAATGCAAATACCAGCAACATGGAAATGGGTTTGAATCAAGGACACATGTGATACCCAGTGGAATCACGCATTGGTTATGGGAGGGGTGGGAGGTGGGGAAGAAAATGATATTTGTTTCCAATGAATAATGTTTGAAAATTACCAAATAAAATAATGTTTAAAAATAAATAAATAAAAGTCAAAAAATTTCAAAATAAAAAATAAAAACAACTTTTTGACAAGACACCATCCTATGAGTTAAAAACTAAAAAGTATAAGATTATGTATTATATTACTATATATTTTATTAATATCTTACATAACTATAAGATCATAAGTCCCAATGAAGAACTAAAATTCGACTGAACAAACATTTTTATGACACCTATTATTGAAAAGATACCATTCTATGAGCTAGAAATAAAGAAAGGGGGGAGTCTCTGATCTCAAGGAGCTTCAACTTAGGGCACATACACAAAAATCTGTAATGGAAGTTATGATATTATAAGTGCATAGAAAGGTCACCCGGAATAGGCTAAGAAATTTCTAACAAGAGAGGACTCCTTCGGCTGCCATAATGGCAAATACTTCATGAAGAAGATGTTCAGGGAAGAAAAAGAAGGATTTTCAAAAGACAGAGGTATGAGGGATGTCTACTTCAGGACTGGAGGTAGACCAGGAGAAAGCAAGACATGATCAGCTAAGAATAGTAAGAATGGATTACTCAGCTAAGGAATTTAGACATTAGATGGTGGTCAATGGTGAGCCGTTCATTGACGTTTTTTGAAAAGGGGAATGGTGTGATCATAGCTGCAAGTTAGGAAGATTACTGTGAAAGTGATATGAAAAAAGGATTAGAAAAAGCACTAGAAGCAGGCTGAAAGAGGACTATTTCAATAGTCAAAGAAAAAGCAAATGAGGGCCTAAATTAGAATAATAACAGTGAAAATAAAAAGGATGACAATAGCTTCAACAAAGTGGTAGGTTACAAAGTAAACTCATGAAAATCAATAGAATTTTGCTGTAATAATAACAAACTTAGGAGATAATAACAAAGGAAAATTCCATTTTTAAAAACTACATAATTCCTAAAAATGTGGTAGTCTACCAAAACACACTCACTGTCGATATAGATAAAATCATAAGATTCTCCTTAAAGGATGAAAGAATAACTTAGATAGTTGAACAACTGTTCAGTGCTCATTTGGGGGCCATACCAATAAAATAAAAATGGGAATACAATCAAAGTTTATTCACAGATTCGGTCTTAGGCCAATCAAACTACCAAAGGAATACTTTAGAAAACTAGATAAAATAAAAGCCAAAGTTTGGAGGAACAAAGGATCTAGAAAAGTAAGGGAAATTATGGTAAGTGAAAGATAGCTATAAAATGGGAATAGCACTTTTGGACCTAAAACTGTATTTATAATGTAGCAGTCATCAAAACTATTTTAACCATACTAGTTGAAAATGGAAAAATAAACCAGTGAAACAGATTAGATAAGGAAGAATCAAAAATAACTGAACTCTATAATCCAACGTTTAATAAATACAAAAATATAAATTACTTAAGAAAGCACTTCCTATTTGATAAGAATTGCTGAAGGAAACTGGAAAGGAGACTTGCAGAAATTGGGCTTAGAGTAATATCTTATTCCAAAAGAATTCAAAATGAATATGTGACCTGAAAATTAAAGAGCATACCATTAAAAACTTTTTAAATTAAAGAGATCATATACCTTTTACAGCTATGGTCAAGGGGGAAATTCTTTTTTTTTTTAATTCTTATTTTCCACCTTAGAATTGATATTAAGTTAGTTCAAAAGCAGAAGAGCTTTAAGGGGTAGGCAAATGGGGTTAAGTGACTTGCCCAGGGTCACACTGCTTGGAAGTGTCTGCGGCCAAACTTGAACCCAGGACCTCCAGTATCCAAGCTTGGATTTCTATTCACCAAGTCACCTAGCTGTCCCAAGAAGTCAAATTCTTAAGAAAAGGATAAAGAAAATTATAAAAGATATAATAAATCCTTTAGATTACATTAAAATGAAAAACTTTTACACACACACACAAAAAAAAAACCTAATGCATTTAGATGAAAAGGAAAGTGGTGGATTAGGGTAAAAATTTTATCAATTATCTCAGGTAAATATTTAATATCCAAGATATATATGTAGGCAAATAACAGAAATATACAAGACCAAAAACCCATTCCCCCAAAAAAGAAGTGGTCAAAGTTTATGACAAAACATTTCTCAAAATAAGAATTTCAAAGTAATTCTCATAAGATAGACCATTCCAAAACTCAAATAATAAAAGAAATACAAATCAAAACAACTGAAAGTATCATTCAATACTCAGCCATTTGGAAAAGATGATGAAAGACAGGAATTCAATCAACTGTTAGAAAGGCTGTAAAAAGTCAAGTACACTAATGAATTGTTGGTTGAGCTGTAAATTTATACAGCCATTCTGAAAAGCAATTTGGAAGCACAAATGAATGAATGAATGTGCAAAGCACTGTACCACATTTATATTTCGGAGATTCAAAAGAAATCAAAGACAAGCTTTGCTCCCAAGGAGGACCCTAACCCTTGCATTCCAGTGGAGTACGAAACAAATATGGTTTTAGATGCATGTCAAATGTAACAATCTTGTGCTCCTTGTGATATAGTAGCAAGGAAGATGGTAAGGCTCTTTGATGTCATTTTCACAGAAAAAAATAATATCAATTTCTGATGTTGAACCATTTTACAGTGCCAAGAACTTTGGTGGCAAGAACCTTCTTTCCTGGGTCTTTGGTAGCTATGGTAGTAACATCTGTAGAAGTCACTCAAGGCTGCATCTCCACATGGAATTGCTTCCCAAAATGATTGCTGCAGACACAGGGATAGAAACAATGCTATTCTCAAGGCTCTTGGGCTCAGGGTCTAGGACGTTTCCAATGCAGTTCTTTCTATCTCTTCCTCAGGCTTCAGATAGACTGGTTTGCCTGTCCTGTAAATAAATGTTCAGTTGGTTGACAATTGGTGGGGATGGCTGGCCTCTTCCCCAGAGGAGATCATTTGCTTCCCTGGATGGTAGCTGAGAAGGGTGAGATGGAAGCAGGACCCCATGGTATGGGAAGTACTTCCACTCCAAGAGCTCTTGAACATATGTGCAAAAGGAAGATGAATCCCTTCTCAGCAATGATTTCTCCCCTAAATGATGGCTTTGGGCACTAGGCTAGAAATCAATCTGATCATATGAGGAACATTGCTATTCCCAGGGCTCTTGGTTTCAGAGGCATGGATTGTCTAGACTGAGGTCTGAGAGGAGATGGTAACCAAAGTAATGATGGGAAGCAAAAGAAAGTCCATGCCCTTTGACTCAGCTTTCCTGAATTTATTTTTAATCTGATTTCCCCTTTTTAAAAAGTCTTTATTATAAGAGATGGCCGAAGAAAAGGAGGAATAGGGAGGAGAATCTAAGCTGTGTAAAAGTAAAAGATGTCAGTAAAATTAATTTTCTTTAAAAGAAAAGAAAGGCAAATGCAGGTTATATTATGCAGGAAGAATTAACATCTTTACCCCTGATTAAATATTGGGGGTGAGGGAGAACTCAAAAAGATCTTCAAGGTTTCCAGCTTGATTAATTAGAGGATGTATGATGCCATGGATAAAGATAAAAGAGTTAGGAAAGAGGAATGATTTGGGGGAGAAGGTAATGAATCCAATGTTGAGTTAAAGATGATAGTGGGACATCCAGATAGATGTCTTGTCGGTCATCAGAAATTCAGGATCAGAACTCAAGTGAGAGGTCAGGACAATAGAGTAATTTAGGAATCATCTGTGGACAGGTAATAGTTGAAGCCATGAAATGAGTGAGATAGCAAGGATGAATAGGAAAAAAAGTGCCAAGGACAGAGACTTGGGGGATGCTCACACCTAAAGGGCTGGAGAATAAGAGGAAGACAAAAGACAGGCAGATTTTTCCTATCTGTGTGGAACAGAAATGAGCCTCACCCATTTGTTCACTCATTCATTCATTCATCTGTTCATTCATTCAACATGCATTCATTACATTCTAGGCACATCACTAGACCCTGGGAGAAGCCCACACTCTCTTGTTTAGAAACAACCTGTTCCCACATAAGTAATTACAAACTACAGGTATCCTGTCCATGTCCCAACTTTTCCCCTTGCAGTTTCATCATATAGTGATTAAGTTAACATAAGAAACTAAATGAGAATGGTAGGGGGTGGGGTTGCAGAAGCCACAGACAAGGCATAATGTGTATATAGTATTGTATAATATCAACATGTTTTATCTTTTGATATTACTATATGCAATTTCTTTTTTAAAGTTAAAATAGGTAAAAAGTGAAAGATTGAGAAAAGAACATGAAAGCCAGCAGACAATACACCCAGACTAGAAATGCAGAGCTATCTTTAAAAGTTTAGTAACTCATAAATGCACATTAGGTGCTGCAAACACTCCATAAAAAGGGGGGCAGATTTCTTCTCTGGCACAAAGGTAGGGACAAAAAATTTTCTGTGGCTTTTCCATTTCATGGGTGTGCCATGCTCCTAACCCCACAATGCAGAAGGGAAAACTGTCTATACAAAGCAAAGACAAAGTAATTGGGGTGACACTAGAGAGTATCAGGAAAGTCTTTTGTAAAAGAGAGCACTTGAGCTGAGTTCTGAACACTGAAAAGTGAAAATGGGGGCATGAGGAGCTAGGAGCTCCAAAGGAACAGGAGCCAATTAAGGGGAAAGCAGAGTGATGGAAGTCAAAAGAAAAGAGAATCAAAGAAGGAAAGGTCAGCAATATAAAATGCTACTGAGAGGCCTGGGAGGATACAGTCTAAGAAAAGACCATTGGATTTGACAATTTGAAAGTCATCAATGACCTCAGAGAGGTCGGTTCTCATAAAGAAGTGGAGACAGAAGCCAGATTGCAGAGGGATGAGAAGTGGAAATGAGAAGAGATGGGGGGGGGGGGGGGGGTCATCAAATGCATGTCATTCTTTCTGGAAGTTTAACCTTGAGAAGGAGAGATATAAGGAGACAGCTTGGAATAAGACATGAGGGAGGAGTAATCCAGTTTCTTAGGGTTAAGATGACTCCGCCATAATGTGTAGGCAGAAGAGAATGACCAGGGAAATACCCTTATAACAGGGTAAATCATCACCATCACTCAACAAACCATTCATACAGCAATCCAAGGTTTGCAGAGTTCTTTATATCCCATTTGCTTCTCACAACAACCTCTGTTAAAAGATAATGAAATTGAGGCTTGGAAAGATGACTCACTTAGAGTCACATATTTGATGTGTCAGAGACAGGATTTAAACCTAAGTGACTGCTGTCTTTCACCTTGGTGCTTCCTACCTCACTACACTATCTCCAGGCTCCCCAAGTCCCCAGTGGATATCTAAGATGAAGCAAGAACTGGAATTTGAGGGGGTGGCTATTCCAAGACTCTTGAGTCTTAGGAATATGGCATAACATAAACTCTAGTAACTTGGTTAGAGGTGACTTCTCCTTTCATACCTGGCCATCCCATGTTCCTCTAAAGTATGTGCCCACATGCCCAAATCTCAGATCGAAGGATGGGAGGACTTATAATCACTCCTAATGATCTATACTTTATATAGCTCCCATACTCATACCTTTCAGTATCTATTTCCACTCACAAGATAGGTCACCAGTCAGGGACAGGTCCTCATCCCCTGTCACCTGGACAACCGCCACAGCCTCCTAATTAATTGGTCTCCCTGACTTAGCTGTCTCTCCCCTTCAATTCACCCTTCACATAGCTGCCAAATTGATATTCCAAAAGCATAGATCTAATCACTTCACCTCCCTACCCAAAGAATGCCAGTATCTCCTAAGGCCCCAGGATAAAATATAAACTCTGCTTGGCATTTAAGGATAAGTGACCAAGTGGATAGAGAGCTGGTTCTGGAGCCAAGAAGACTCATCTCCCTGAGTTCAAATCTAGCCTCAGATACTACTAGCTATGTGACCCTGGGCAAGACACTTAACCCTGTTTGCCTCAGTTTCCTCATCCATAATTACCATTCATTTTACCCATTTCCAGAGTTGGAAAAGGAAATGGCAAACCATTCCAGTATCTTGGCCAAGAAAATACCAAATAAGGCAATGAAGAATCAGACTAAACAGAATCGCTTGGCTCTCTTCTATTTCCAAGTTTATTACATATTATTTTTCCTCTTTCATACATTCTTCCAGCCAAAGTGATCTATTCTCTCTTCCCTATGTAAGATATTCCAGCCTTATGCCAAGGTACCACCCCCCAAACTCCACAGCTCCTCACCTCCTCACTTTCATCTCTTAGAATTTCTAACTCCCATCAAGACCCAGTTCAAGTGCTATCTTTTACAACTTTCCTGATGCCTTCAGGGTCTAGTGTCCCCTTGATTTCATTATCTTTGTTTCTGTAATTACTTACAGTTCCAAAAAAAGAGTGTAAGATTCCCCCCAGGGCCTAGCATAGTGCTTAGAGTATAATAAAGTCTTGTTGAATGAATGAACAAGCGAATGCATGTTTCCTCGTTTCTGCTCCATACAAATGGGAAAAGTCCATTTATTGCTGGGAAATTGTTATCCCAGCTCTGAAGTAACTTGAGTTCAGCTAAGATCTCCTCTAACAAAGCCAGCTAGAATACCGGAGAAATAATTCCATAACCACCCTCCCCCTTCAAGAATTCTCTGTCTTCTACACCTTTATATTACATCATCAAGTGATAACATTGGAAACAGGCACAAGAGTTTAGTCCTTTGCTGATAAAAGCATTTCTTTGTTTGAGGCCTTACAGTTTCCCTTATCTCTAATAGTTATGCCAAGAAGAACCTAGAGTTCCTGTAAAGGGATTAGCAGGAAGGAGGAGAATGAAGGGACACCAAGTCCTACCTTCTATCTGGTGGAAGTCACGCTTCGGGCATACCTTATCCTCAAGGAAGAGAGGTATTTCCCATTATCTCCCTGGATGCTCCTCTATATCTCATGTACCCTTCTTACAAATTCTTATTCCAATGTCAGCAATAAAACAGTAAAAGAGAGAGGAGGCAGAGAGAAATAGGTGAGAGAGAGAGAGAGAGAGAATGAAACAGGGAGACAGAGAGAAATAGGTGAGAGAGAGAGAGAGAGAGAGAGAGAGAGAGAGAGAGAGAGAGAGAGAGAGAGAGACTTGCACATTCTATAGAAATATACTATCTAAGAGAGACAAGCCCAGGAGAGTCCCAATATTGAATGTCACCTTATCCATTTCTTGCATATCTATAAATTTCTGTGAACTTCACCTAAGGGTTATTAACCATTAGGTTTTAGGGGGTTTCAATCTTCAACCTTGAAGGATGAAGAGAGAAAAAGACTCAGGCTGTAAGCAAAGATACAAGTAAAGGGAACTAGTAAGAAAAGATAAGATCTAGGGTTAAGATTCCTTTTGTGCAGAAGTTGGACCTAAAATGGCTACAAGGGTTCCTTGAATTACTTGAATTCTGGGTGTCTGTGAAATGCCAGTCAACTGGAAGAGGAATGAAACCAGGAAAGCCTAGGGGAGCCTGATTAATGGCTTAATTTAAATCTATGTCAAGCTAATTGGACAATATGACTTGTACTAATAACTTACAGAATCTTTATATCATCTATATTCAATTAAACATTCTTTAACCCATTTCCAGAATAAGCATCTATAAAAGGCCTACCTCATGCTAGGCACTATGCTAGGTGCAAGGAATATAGAGGCAGACAGATAGGTGGCACAGTGGAGACTGCCCTAGACTTGGAGTCAGGAAGACCTGAGTTGAAATTTGACCTCAGATCCTTACTAGCTATGTGACTCTGGGCAAGTCTCTTAACCTCTCCCAGACTCACTTTCTTCATCTGTAAAATGGTGTTAATAAGGTCACCTACTTCCCAGAGTTTGTTAAGAGAATCCAATAATATTTGTAAAGTAGTGCTTAGCATAGTGTCTGGCACATGCTAGTTGATTAATAGATTCCTGTTTAAAAAAACTACAAAAACTAAACCATCCCTGTTCTCATGGGGGAGAGGGGACGCAGGGAGGGGGGATAAGGAACAACATTTCACATTTGATTAAAGAAAAAATAAATGCAAAGCAGCACCCTTTTATATAGCCCACCATGTGTGCGATTCGGTAATTAGGTGGTTGATATTCAAAGATGTAAATAGAAAGAAAAGACTGGAAACTTCAGAGACTCTGCCCTTCCATTTATCAAGTTTAAGAAGCAGAGGGCATAAAGAAGCCAGGGAATTGTCTGTTTGGGTGATCCCTTGGCTAGGTATCTGTTTTCTCAAAACAATCCCCCAGAAGAAACCATAACTGGACTAATGAATGGTTTCATCTCACCTCCCCTCCTCTCCTGGAAAAGGTGTCATTTTTGTTGTTGTTCAGTCATTCAGTTGTGTACAAATCTTCATTACCCACTGGATCACAGCATGCCAGGTCCTTTTGTCCTCCATTATCTCTCAAAGATTTGAAGGGCTCATCTTCTAGTGTCATCTCTTTTATTATTTTATTATTGTCCATGGTGTTTTCTTGACAAAAATACTGAAATGGTTTACCATTTCCTTCTCCAGAGGATCGACCTTCATTAGAACTCTCCACTAGGATCTGTCCATTTTGGGTAACCTTGTACTGCATAGCTCCTAGTTTCATTAAGCTACACAAGTCCTTCCATCACAACAAGGCAGTGATCCAAAAAGGTCTTTCACAGAGCCCTGCTGAGGGGAAGTTTTAGCCCCAGTTGCAATTTCATGGTGAGAGAATACTAGAGGGGCAAAAGAATCTGAAAGCAAGAGCTTTTCCCTTCTCTGATCCTGATGGGGAAGTCTAAGGGCAAGAGCCCAGAGAGTCCTTTTTCACTCAGTCAATACCTGTTACTGTTTGTCCTTTTTCAAAGAGCATCAATGGCATCATGTGGTAATGTCTTTACTATTGCATGAATTGCATTTAAATGAGGCAGAGTTGCACAAAGCCATCAATCTCATTCTTCCATAGAAGCCCAGTGGCAAGACAAAAGTCAGGAAGACTAGAGGTAGTCTCAAAATAATGGATGACCTTGGCATTTTCAATGTCTAACCAAGTTTGAAGGGCTCCACAGCACTTTCTTCAGTCACTTTCATAACTAATAAAACAAATTATTCTCATCTTCCCATTCCTTCAAGGGAAGTCTTTGCATGCTTAGAGTAGACAGCCCCCTAACTCACAGTTGAACAGGTTTATGACCCATTGGTTACCCTAGCCCTGTGTTGGTGAAACTATGGCACATGTACCAGAGTATGCCAGAGTGGGCTGCTCCCTTTCCCCCTCTCCACATACACCTAAGGATATTTCTCACATTGTGGAAAGGAAAACTAAAGCAAGTTCTGGATTTTCTGCCATTGAGTTGGAACCAACAGCAGTTGGAGTGTTAGAGAGAAGATATTGACAAGACTGACAGTTTGTGGGGGAAGGGCAACTGGGAGTGGCAGTTGGTATTATGACTAGGACTTCCTTCCTGGTCCTGGAACTGGAAGGAACCTCTCTCTCTGTCTCTGGATAGAAGTGCCTCTATTCCTGAATTTCCCAACTGTGTGCTCTACCTGGATCCCTGTGATCGTGTTCATCAGACAAAAGGACTTAAGGGAAGCAGTTTTGACTGTAAGGCTGGTCTTTAGGGAAGTCAGCCTGAAGGGACAGGCCCAACCAGATCTGAAGGTCAGAACTTTTCTCCATCTTGTCTACTGCTAAGACTTTGAACTTAAGAAAACTAGCACAGATTAGCATAGACAGGAATAACACAAACCCTCCACCAAGAGACTCAAACCTCATCTAGGGAAATCCCTCTTGCTTCTTCTCTGATACCCCCCCCCCCAATCCAAACTAGTTATTAAAATTTATCTTTATTTGAATATCATAGTCAGATAAGAGGACTAACATTTCAGGGGACATAGAGGGAAATGAACCTCAGGACAGCCAGTCAACAATAAAGGGTCCTTATTGGACCCCTGCTGGGAGACCTTGATCTGGGGAGGCTTGCCCCTCAGGAGAGTCTGTGTTTACCTGCTCTGGTGTATCTTGCAACATCAATCTATAGAGAAGACATCCCCTCAGGCTATCATAAGTGGCCCATTTCTCGGGAACCCCATTTTTCAAAATAGCCTCTCGGCAGGGGGCATCTCTCTCCTTTTACCTCCCTGGCAGTCATATTCCCTCTCTCCCTTCAACTCCTCCATTCCCTGCTACAAAACCTTCCATATCCCCTGTTCCTCAATCCCATCCATTTTTCCTTATAAATATTACAACATCACCTGCCCTTCTGTCTAACATCCCAATGAGAGTACTTCCTCCCCTTTCTGAGTTAAGGTGCCTGGGGCAGGGAGCTCACATGCAGTGTGAGGGTTGCAGTTTGGGCACTCAATCTTTAAAAGGTTCACCATCACTGCCCTAGCCCATCTGCCAACATAGTTTACTAAGGCATAGCAGCTGTACATGTTACAATTTTGTGAAGCTACATGTGATAGTGGATACCACTGTCCAGGTAGACACCAAAGTTGAATAAGCAGCCCTGAAAAGGACACTAGAGGTGCTTGTCCTCCTTGAAGATCCATACCCCCCAACACCTATTACTCCAGGATCTGGGAAGATATTAGCACTTTGAAAAACACACTAAAAATATAAAAATCACAAAATTCTATGGGCTATAGAAAACAATGCATCCATAATAGCAATATAATGGAAAGTTAAGGATTATCTCCAGACACTCAAATTTTCTTTGTGAACCCATCCTCTTGTTCCCAAATTGCCTTGTATTTACTCTTATATATATTTTGTAATATATGTGTGTGTATTTATATATATATATATATATATATGCATATTGTTTCTTATAGTTAAGTGTAATTTATTTTAAGGCAGGGACTGTTTTATTTTTGTCTTTATAATCCCAGTTCCTGGCATATCACTCATCAGGTATGTGATGGTATATGTTCCTTTTCTGTATAGGTTGCAATAGATGACCTCTCAAGTCCTCTCCAACCCTCAAATTCTATAATTCTGTAAATGCTTGTTGAATGACTGATTGATTACATTGACCCAGGGAGAGGGACAGAATGCACTGGGAAAAGGGGGATTTGTAGAGGAGTTTAAAAAGATAAATGTCTATCCAATAACCTAAGGAAGAGAAAGGAAAGTGGGTAGGGAAAAAGAAACCCTTTCTTGCCAAATCTGCCGAGTTCTCACGTCCTTATTAAAAGTGCACTCAGAGCTCCTCATTCAGCAGAAGATAGCAGCTGGTTTTGGCAACCCAGAGGTGTTGCTTTGAGTTCTCATTGTTTTAAGCTTACTTTAGATATCTGCCCCAATGTGGCTGGTTTCCCTGAAAGGAACCAGCCAGGTAATCACCTCAGCTATCAGTTTCCAGATATTCAATACTGGTCTTAAAAGCAGCATGTGGTGGGAGAAGGAACATTCCATCGGGATAAGACAAAGATTAAGATATTGTGTACAAGTCCTGATAAAGGAACAGAACCAGTGTTAACACACCCAGTGAAGGGAAAACAACCCGTCTCTCTGCCTGCTCCATTGGTTGCAAATCTTCTGGCTAACCCAAGGCAGACGATAGGAACAGCATCATGGAAGACTATAAAGCAGCTGTGAATCGAACCATTAAAACCTCTGATACAGATTAAAAGGAAACAATGCTCTTGCAAAGCCCTACAGTGGATCCAGCCAATGAAAACTCTGGTGGTACCATGCTGGGGGAGAACTTCCAAAAGGAGGCTGGCTCTCCCTCAGGGAGAGCCTCCCCTGTTTGGTTTGGAACAACCCAAGCTTTTTATCAGCACCCAAGCATTTTATTGCAATAATAAAGAAGAGCAAACACCACCTTCTTTGAAAGGCTCCCCTGGAGTTTACAAATGGTTTCACCCTCAACAGTTTAATGGCTCGAAATTGAGAAATTTCATTTCCCTGGGGAAACTACAGATGCTTATGGCACAGAACTAGCTAGAAGGAAAAGTTTCAGGGGAAAAAAATCAAGAAATTAATATGTTTTTGGTGACTGATTAATTTAAGAAAAGGTGTTGTATTCGTCAAGCAAGCAAAGAAATACATTCTATTCAGGAATAAGGGGAAATAATAAGACAACCTGGTACAATGGAATCAAAGATCTAGGTTTAAATCCTGATTCTGCCACTTACTACCTATGTAATCTTCTTCTTGCTCAATCATTAATCTTTGTCCGACTTTTTGGACCTGATGGATCTTACTGTCCAGGGGGTTTTCTTGGCAAAGATACTGGAATGGTTTGCCATTTCCTCCTCTAGTGTGTCCTCATTTTATCGATGAGGAACTGAGGCAAATAAGGGTTGTGTCTTATCCATGATCAAATGGTTAGTAAGTGTCTCAGGTAAGATTTGACCTCAGATCTTCCTAACTCTAAGTTCTACAATCTAACCCTTGTGCCACCTAGCTAACCTCTCTAAGCCCCAGTTACCTCTTTTGTACAAAGAGGACACTGGACTTGGTGACCTCTAAGGTCTCTTCCAACTCTAAATTTATGACCATAATTGCTTTGGATTGCTAGATGACACGAGTTCTCCATCTAACTGTTACCGAATAACTGTATAATGTGATACAAAACATTTTAACTCTTTGGGCTTCTGTTTCCTCCACTCAGTTAATTTTCTGAAACTGAATGTGCCCCATTGTTCTCAGCTCAGTAATATTTTATCATGCTGATGCCCACATAGACTTCAAATAACCCCACTATATTGTTGTATAATTATTCTAAAATCCAAGGTTTGAAATCTTCTAGAAAAATTTTAGGAAAAGAAAGTAGCCAACACTCCAAATCAAGAAAACAGATATTTTGGAGAATGTGCCTGAGGAAACCACTCATTGCATCAAAAGAGATCCAAAATGAACTCTGGGATATGATGAACTGAACTGAAGGGGTTTGAACATATTTATTCTGAATGTAAACTCTTACGTCAAAGGAGAATGCCCCCTAATTGGTGTTTTGTCAATGCATTTATCAATCATTTTGTTGTTTTCTTTCTCTTTTCTTTCCCTCTTACTCCCAAATTGTTGTAATTCCCTCTTTTTGTAAATTGCAATATGTTATGTACCTCTAGCCAGAGTATCTTTAGAGGTGTAAGCTGGGTATGTGAAAAGATTCATTGGGGAGATTAGGCATATAAATCTCTAAAACCCCTCAACTGGGGAGATTTCAACATGCTCATCTCCCAATAGAATCACAGGGGGGCTTGTGTAAAGGCAATTTTATCCCTTCCCCCTCCTGGACTGTCAACCTACTTCCTGTATCCCATTTTTGTGTGCCAGCACTGTGTAAATAAACATGAACACAAAAACACACATGTGGAGATGGAGAACAAAAGGGTGTGGTGTGGGACTCGTGGGGTCTATACTTCCCTGGATGCTGCAAAAGAAATGGACAGAGAGTTATGTAGGAGGATCAGACTTAGACATGTGATCAGACTTAGAGTAGAAAAATAGACTTTAAATCTATACCTATCTGCTTTCTTTATTTCAAGTGATTATTAATAAACTCTTTGGAAAATAAGAACCTGAATTTATTAACTTAAATATAACATTGTCCAGTTCTGCTCTTGCATGCATGACTTTGAGCCAACTATTTCCCAACCATAGACCTCAGTTGCTACACCTATAACACAAGAGGTTTGGAATAGGCAACCTCTAGGATCCATCCTATCTCAGTTCTATGGTGATAGCTAAATATGCCCCCTGCTCTCCAAGCTAGAGTGAATCTTGACCTTCTGGCACAGATTATACATCGGGTGCCAACCATGCAGTGCTGTTCTGCCTAGATATTGCTATGCCTTAAGGGATTCCTATGAAAGGAGCTGGCCTCTTGGCCTGAGCATCCACAAACAGCCTGGAGACAGCTCCTTGTAGTCAAGGACATGCTTTGAAACAATCATGCCAGGCAGCCTCTTCAAAGGAGTGGAACAAATGTCTTCTTGTTCTCTCGACATGCTTATGGAATTACTGACCTGTATTTAATGACTGATGGAGAACTGGAATTCACCAGCACCTGCTAACATAAGAGAAACTGAGGAGGGAAGAAAGGAGTGGTCCACCCAGACTCATGTCAGATTTAAAAAGCAATTTAGTTAACTAATAATAGTTAATGGTACACTAAGGTTGCTTAATAGTAAATTAAATTATTATTGTGTATGAATAGTCATACACACTAGATTAAATTATATTGTGTCATGCAATATGCATAATAAATTATGTTATGTTTACTTGTTTAACACTTCAAGAATGTGTGATTTCACTAGCATGGCTACTCCCTCCACTCCATATATTAAGAGACAGTTTTTGTGAGTTTTCTCTAGTCAAAAACAGTCATTACTTAGCAGCCAAATCTCCCCAAATGTATTTAGTCATCTGAGGATCATAAATGTAGTTAGAAAAGATCTCAGCAGTCATGTAGTCTAACTGCTTTATTTAATAGGCAACAAGACTGAAATCCAGGAAAGCTGAATGAATTACTTGCCCAAAGTCACAAAGGTATCAAGTCGCAGAGGTGAGAAACAAGCCACGGTCCTCTTCTAACTCCAGGACCAAATTATCTTTCCACCAGGACATGTTCAGATGATGGGCATATACTTGGTTACCTGGTCTATTCTAAAATCTTTTCCAGGAACTGTGGGAGTAGAAACACAGAAGAAAAACATATGATTTATCGCGTGTTTATATGGGTGTATGATTTGGGGTTTGGGTTTTTAAAGATTACTCGATTACAAAAATGAATACTACGGAAATAGGCATTGAGTGATAATGCATGTATAACCCAGTAGAATTGTTTGTCAGCTCTGGGAGTGTGGTGGGAAGAGGGGAGGGGAAATCATGAATCATGTAACCATAAGAAAAGACTTTAAATAAATAAATAATTTTTTTAAAATATAAAGAATTCTTTTCCAGTTTGGGTGGGCTCTACAAAATGAGGGAGCTAGGTGGCTCAGTGGATAGAACTCTGGGCTAGAAATCAGAAAGACATCTTCAGGAGTTTAAATCCAGTTTCAGACATTCACCAGTAGTGTGATCCTGAGCAAGTCACTTAACCCTATTTGCCTCAGTTGTCTCATCTATAAAATGAGCTAGTGAAGGAAAAGTCAGACCATTCCAGCATCTACCAAGAAAACCCCAATATGAGGTCACCAAGAAAAAATTCAACAACACTAAAGCAAGGGTTCTTAACCTAGATACATGAACTTCTTTGGTTCTTTGGGTTTTTTTAATATTTTGACAACTGTTTTTCAATATAGGATTACTTTGTAATCCTATGTATTTATTAAACCCTTACCTCTCTCTCCTTCCATTTGCCCCTGTTCCCCTCTCAGATCCTTCTATTACAATCAATACTGTATATTGTTTCCAAGTCAGAAGGACAGTAAGAGCTAGGAAATGGAGATTATGTAACTTGTCCAGGGTCACATAGCTAATGCCACATTTGAACCCAGAATCTCTTATTTCTATTCTATTTTTAAACAAATTTAAAAATATTATTCTGAAGTAGTCCATGGTCTTCACCAGACTTCCAAAGGAGTCTGTGATACAGAAAAGGGTGAGGAATCCCTGATATGGACCTTGATCTTTGCTGTCATAAATTTTGTAGAAGCAAGATCAATTTTATACCATGACCAGACCCAGAAGAAGAATATGTATTACCCAGACATGCTGTTAAATAAAGCTAAAGGAAATTAAAGGCTAAAGGTAGGTGTTATTCTTCACCACTAATTTATAGCTGAGTTAATTAAATTTTCTTTAAAAAAAAAAAAAGGAACCAATCCTATGTGAAATCCCATCCATCCAATCAGAATGTCCATCACTTGGACTCAAGAACATTCAGTATGTGCCTACACCACTCACTGTTATAAAGCCGCTATGGCATGTCATAAAGACCTGTTCCCAGGAATCTGACCAAAGGAAGGGCTAGGTATATTTATATTTCATATTTCTGTTCTAACAATGGTCTAAGCAAAAACATTCCCCACCATTCCCCTTCCCATTGCTGGAGGACAGAAGCATCTCACAATGTGACACCAGTTGAATTAATGAATTTGTGATGCTGGCTTGGGATCAGCCTTGAATGTGAGAAGGAGGGAGCTTAACATCAGAGCCCAGAATGTGTTTGCTGTACAGCATCTGTCCAAAGAGTCAAAGCCATAGTTTTGTGTTATTATTTTTCCCCAGGACAGAGCCAATGACACAGTACCACATTTCCCACCTCCATCTGCCAGGGCTGCTGCTAATTTGGCACCATGAGGATGCTGTGCTGCTGCTTCTGCCACAAAGTCTTATCCTCTGGCACAGTGCCCAGCTTCCCCTATCCATATGGCTCCATTGAGTCATATAGAATCAAACATTCAGACAGGTCCAGTGTTTAAAAAAGAAAAAGCACTAGTACAAGTTGATTGAAAATACAAGCTCTGAGATCACTTTAATTTGCCTTTTAAATAAAGAGGTATGCAAATCAGAAAGTTCTTGTTACAGTCAGTAGATTAAGGTACAAACACCACTCTTCAAACTCAGTTTTATGGGCCTAGAATATCAACTTGGGAGAAAGTACTTTGAGAGATCATTAAAAAGAGAAGCTGAGGATGATGGTTTCCCTTCCTGGTGTAATGGGAGTCTGGCACGTGCCCAGACCACCTGGGACTGCATCTTTCCAAGAGGAAGATGCTAAGAAATTGCTTCCAAGAGAATTGTGTAAATTAAATGCCTTTGGGAGACTGGCACATTGCTTGGACATCTGATAATGGGCTCTGGTTGGCTAACCACCAGGTGATGGGGAGGTTCTCTGGTTTTGGAGGTATTCAAAAAAAGTTTGTCAGCTTCAGCTATATCCTCTTTGCCTCTCTTCACCTCATTGTCTTTGGCTGTGCTCTCAAGGTGTGGTGGTTTTCAGTGAGAGTCTATGCTGTAAAAGGAAGGATTACGAGAGCTTCTTCATCCAATGGGGCCATATGGCCCTTCAGAAATGGGCCTGGTTCCTTAGCCTTTTAGCTTATTCTTTCCTTCTAGGTATAGAGAGTGAAGTTTCTAAACTTGGTTGGCTCAAAGACCAGGAAAGGAAGCCATGGGTATCTGGGAGTCATAACCCAGTACTGATGCCCCAAGGAATAAAGAACAATCTTTAGGAGTTACCCCCAAGGTTCTAGCCCAGAATACAATTCATCTGGCAGTCCACATCTAGATGAGGACTTTTTGGAGCCATTGCTACATAGCAACTGAGTTAAATTTTGTGTCTACTCCTCCAGAGGCCAAAGTGGAATAAAAAGAGTATTTCATCAGACGGAAAGGGTAGAGACCATTATATGGAGGTTCAAGTCCCTGACAGTATAGCCAGGGAGAGCTTGAGTAGAAAGTAGGGAAAATAAGACATCAGCAAACCCTTTGATGTACCTGAGAACCCTGAGGGGTGATAGAAGAGGTCTGGTCTTAAGTGCAGCCAGGATGCTCATGTTGCACTGGTTCCTTCACCAACCTATTACATTGCTTTAAACTGTCTTTTCACTTCCCTGAGACTTCATTTCCTTATTTGGAAAATACTTCTCAGTCTACTTATGTCCTACAAATGTACTTGTTCAGTCAATTAGGGCTTATAAGCTTTCACTATGTGCCAAGCTGATCCAGGTGCCAGAGGATAGTGTTAGGCACTGGAGTTGCAAAGAAGAACTAAATATCCCCTACCCCTCAAGAACCTTACATTTTATGGAGATATATAGATATAAGAATGGACAAAATATGAAATAAATATGAGGCAATTTTAGAAGAGAGGTGTTGGTTCCTGGAGAACATTAGGAAAGACCTTATAGGAGTTGACTGTAGAGCTGAACTTTGGAAAAAAACCTTGAAATTCTAAAGTTTAGAGGTGAGGAAGGAGAACAAAGACTGGCAAAAGACATGGAAAGGGGAGATGTACAGGATGTGAGAAATCATAAGGAGGCTAGTTTGGCTAAACTAAAGAGTCTATAAAAGGAAGTAATTGGAAGGAAGGAAGGAAGGAAGGAAGGAAGGAAGGAAGGAAGGAAGGAAGGAAGGAAGGAAGGAAGGAAGGAAGGAAATAAGCATTTATTGAGCACCTACTATGTGTTTGAAAATTAGTTTGAAAATACTATCCCATTTTATCCTCATGACAATTATTATTGTGAGGTAAATATTATTATCTCCATTTTACAGATGAAACAGACACAGGTTAAGTGGCTTGCCAGGGGTCACACAGTTGTAATTGTCTGCTGCTGTATTTGAACTTGGGTCTTCATGACTCCAGACCAGTGGTCTTGGGATGTAACAATAAAAAACAATATAGTCTCTGTTTCCCCAGAACATATATAGGTATAGGGGGAGAAAGAAAGGAATGTGTAACAAAAACATGAGTAGTAAAATAAAAGGTAAAATAAGACAGATGCAAAAGAGAGATCCAAAAAAGGGATTCAGGAAAACTGGAAAGAGAAAATACAACAGTTTAGAGAGCTAATGAATTAAAGTTTACAAAGTACTTTGAATTCTGTTTTTTAAGCCTAGTTTCAAAGTGTTTTTTGCTCTATGTGACACTAACAAGTGTGTATAATGTCATGTAAAGGGCATTTAAGCCTCACATTTGACACTAACTGCCAATTTTCTATGGCAAGTTATGCCTCAGTTTATTCATCTATAAAACAGAAATAATAATACTTGGCTATCTACTTCACAGTTGTGAAGAAAGCACTTTGTGAACTGAAAAGTGATGAGTAAATGGGCTATTATTATTAGATTGATCCTTAAAATACGCATTGGTTGGCATTTCTTGATAAACAGAAATTGTGGCTATAACTTTTGACATTTCAGTTCACTCTGGGTGTATATGTTGAGCATGGGGGGGTCTATTTAATGATGGCATTTAAATTGATTCTCATGACATATCAAAAAAAAAAGATAATTCCAAGTGAATGAAAAGAATCAGAAGCAGTTCTTTTACTAAAAGAGAAAGCCAGGAAGATATCAACAGTCCTCAATTTAAGGTGTCTGCTTTTTCATATATACAAAATTTTTATAAGAATGTCTGTTCTCACATTGAGAATACCCTTGATAGAATACAATGGAAAACATTTTGCCATACACTTTCTAGACTACACCTTCACAATTATACAAATAATTAAGTTACAAAATAAATGATTCCAAAATTTCCTAATTATCAGATCTATTAAAAACACATGGCTTAAAGAACAAAAGGAAGCCTTGAAGGCTCTCAGACAAGGTGTTTCCCATACACAGAATTAAAATAATATAAAATTCTATGACAGATGCAACTACAGAGACAAGCATTCAACAACCAATCCTGGCATCAATCCAGGAACAAAATGGAGACATTGGCAAACTCAAGGTATTCACCAGTATCTTGGAAGATATCCAGCACATGTGTGCATACACGCGTACACACACACACACAAATAGGATTCCCTCTGATGGTGAGTTTCTCTAGGTGATCCTTTCCCCAGACAACACTACACATTGCAATGATGAAAAAGAACTCCTCAGTGAAATTCATAGGATGACACAAAAGATCAGACTAACCATGGATGTTGAAAAAAAAAAAGGCAGGACGATTGAAAAATGCATATTGCCTACCTGTGTCATGAAGCTGAATGGGCAATTCATCCACATGTCTATGACATCCACATGTCATCTATACATTCTGCAGATGGAAAATGAGCTGGGTACAGAAAACTGATGGGGCAGAAATAAGGCTGGATTGTAGTTAGGAGAACATGCAGTAACCTAAACGAATCATGTCATGGAAGTCCATCTCTTCAATGCAAATATTCTCCCAGCAATACTACATGCCTTCAAATCATGGAACAGCACAACCTCAAAATAACTAGCTACTAAATAGCACTTTGAGGTTTTTAAAAATGTATATATGTTATCTCATTTGAAAAAAAAAGAGCCAAATTTACAAATAATTCAAGGGGCTGAAAAATATATGGTAGATGGTAAATAGGCTCCATATTTGAAATAATGACATGCAAAAGAAGGAACATAAAAACTTTTGAAGTTAAAGCCTTGACAAAGACATAGGATAGTCATATGGAAAGAATGAAGTCCAAATTGTTCATTAGCACTCCTTAGACTGGAATATATTTAACAACTGGAGTTCTGAAAAATACACCCTGGGCACACTTTAAATTTAATCTTCATTTAATTTTAGAAAACAAATGTTAAAATTTGTTATTATATGTAATTGGAAAAAACAAAATGTTATATTTTTAAAATATAAATAAATATAATTTGCATTAACATTTTCTCCAACACTTTCTTAAGTCTAAAAAAAATCAACTAAACAATAAATCAATCTTTTATTTGTAGCCTTTACTGGTTTTCAATATGTAAAAGTTCAGTGAAAATTTAACAATGGCTCTCCAGAACCTGTACAAACTGGCTTCAGCACACTCCTGCCCAAAACACTAAAAGAATAAGAGAGGAGTCATTAGTATGTTGGACAAATCTTCTAGGAATTTTTATGGGAAGAATGTACTAGATTCACAAAGAATAGAAAGTATGGCATGAATATGATCTGCATATTTAAAATGAATACAAGCATGTTTAAAATGTCGTCTGGTTGTGTCCTCAACAGAAGGAAGGAGGTCATTGTAATGTAGCCCCAGACTGTGTCACTACCATGTCCCCCCTGGAAGAGAGAGCCCGCCAAAGGACCAGTAAAAATGAAGGAGGCATTGTTAGTCCAGTATTAAAAGATATCAACGAGACAATAAGAAATCCCACAACTGGGGTAAAAAGGGGTATGAAATTAACAGTAGACAACTAAGGAACAGTCCAGATTGCCACTAAGAGACCATGCAGTAACCCAAAATTATCACCACCTTACATTATTTCCTTCTCTCACTGCCTTTTTCTACCTAGATGTTAGGCATTTTAGTTCCTGACTTAGTTGTTCTTTAGTTGTCTATTCCACTTCTAGGGTAAAAAGTGGAATTTCTTAATATGTTATTGACATCTTCTAAAACTGAGCTAAACTCAATGCCTCCTTCATATTTACCCAAGCCTTGGTGGGCACTCTCTGCGCCAACACACCCTGGCATGTGTTTACAAGTCCTTGTAATTTAAAACCAGGAATGAAATCCATACTCACACACAATTTAAAAGTTAAAGACATACCAATTTATGATTTTAGTTATAAAAAACATTACTTGATCATCAGAACATACACTGGGCTTATTATCCTCCTGAATCCATTGTCAACTATCAACGGTTTTCCAAGCTTAGTTGCATCTTCTGCTACTCTGAGGAGGAAACCGGTTGCTCTGTCTTACACTCTGGAAAGAACCTCAGCTCCATCTAAGACCTCTAAGATGAGGCATTGGCTTTGTTGGAGAAAGCCCTGGACAACACTGGATACTTGAAGCCAATTCTTCCATCTTCCTTTTTTCCCATCGCTTGCAATTATGTTGCAAAAATAAATAAATAAATAAAAGGACCCAGGCCACATAGCTTTAGTGAATTCACATCTGCCCATAACTGAGATCAACCAGGCAACCTTAGGGCTTTCCATTCCCTCAATGAGCCTTACTTGTACACCATAATCTCCCTGAAGGCAGGGATATATACAAACTTGAGCTTCTAAATCCTACCTCTCACCTTCAGCAGGACATTTAACCTTTCCACACCTCAGTTTCCTCAACTGGGAAATATTTTTAGGTCCCTTCAACTCTCACAGTCTTTATTTCCTCATATGTAAAAATGGAAATGAGCTCCTACCTTTTGGGGTTGTTGTAAGAATTAAATGAGATCCCATGTAAAGAATTTTGCAAAGCTTAAAGTATCATATAAATACTAGCTATAATAATAATTATGTTGTTGTTATTATTAATGACCCAGAAAAGTACAGAATTAGCTGCTCTCTGTAGAGGTAACACTCACAGTTATATGAGAGTTGAGTACCATAGTGCTTACCTGCCCTAAAGATGAAGACAGGTAGAGAAGGAGCCTGCCACCACCCACTCCAAAGATTACAGAACTAATTGACTTCTCTAGAGATGTCCCAGCCTCACAGATCCCTAGTATGGTCCAACAAGGATTGACTCAGAAGCTACTATATGCCCTGTTTGGGGCAGTGATGTGGCACAATGGATAGAGCACTGGGCTTGGACTCATCTTCATGAGTTCAAATCCAACTTCAGACACTTACTAGCTGTATGACCCTGGGCAAGTTACTTAATCCTGTTGGACTCAGTTCCTCATCTGTAAAATGAGCAGGAGAAGGAAATAGGAAACCAATCCAGTATCTTTGCCAAGAAAGCAAAGTCGGAAACAGCTCAACAACATAAATGGCTCTTTTTAGTGAGAAGGAAAGGAGGCTCCAAAGAGAGCAGTTTTTACATCCCCAATCATCCATGTACCCATTTATTGGTTATCAGGTGTGAACACTGGAGATGCATCTTAGAGCAGTAGAGTGCCTACAAGTCAGAACGACCTAGGCTCAATTTCTACCTCAGATACATACTGACCATGTGAGCCTGGGCAAGTTAATAATCCCTTAGGGCCCCCAGGCAACTGTCTAAGGCTACAAGTTGCAGAGTAGTAGTTGTAGATCTAACTCCATAGAAAGTTTCTTCACCAGGGAGAAATCATACATCTGAACTTCTCCTCTGGCCAAAAAAAATGTTTTTTAAATTTATTCAAGTAATCTCTGTACCTTCCTAGGAGAAAAAAAATGATCTTCCCATGAATTCTTCTCTTAAAATAGCTCCAGTAATAATCATGATTATTATATGAAGTTATTAAAAAATTATAACTATACTGACTTTTAGCATTTATTTCCATGATGTCCATGGAAATCACACAAGATTGAATTTGAATTTCAGTTCTACTACTTACATGCCATATAACTTTAGGACAAATTACTTCATCTCTCTGGGCCTCAGTTTCCTCATCTGTAAAATGGGCATAATAATATTTCTGCTGCCTATTTCAAACTGTGGCTGTGAAGGGAAAAAATAAAATCTCACTGTGATGGCTGTAATCTCTCATTTCAAAGCACAGTATGCTGCTTAGGCCAGGAAAATTATTTTGCCTAGTCTCTTCCTGAAACTGGTCACTAAGCCTGAAGCCATGAAAAAGAGAATGTAATGCACTGTGATAAATTCATTTACTCCCCTGTCATTTGGAGGGCTGAGGGTAGCTCTGCATGTAGCCCACTCATTATCTTCCCTGTTGGAGATAAAGAAATGTTAGCTGTTAGCTAGTCATTAACTGAAAAATGGCAGATCACTTATCTACTTTCTCACTGCTTAACCTCTGGGTTTCCCCCCAAAAAAATGCACTTTACACATTCCATTGGGACAGCCCCCTGCATCTTTAGAGAGTTTCCACCATGACTTAACATCTACTCATTCAGCTGAAGGACTTATAGGGACAGCTCCAAGCTTCTCCAAAGTGATTATTTCTGAAAAGGGATAATAGGAGCTCCTGGGGCCATTTGTCAAAGTCCTTATCAGGGCTTTCTAGCACCTCCTGACAGTAGAATGTGACATGTAATGGACAGAGCAGCCCTACCATGGCCCAGCATCCCATGGACTGCCTGGGTGCCATGAGATCTCCTGACAAGCTAAGCACAAAAGCCACTGCCTGAGATGGCACAAATGCCTCCATCTGTCACTGAACCACATGTGTAAGTGACTCTCAAATATCAGTTAGACCCTATTTTTAATGATATCCATTATTGGCCAACAGTCAAGTTAACAGGGATTTCAAAATTTTGAACTAGCATTGCTGTTAAATTCAGATTTTATAGATCATAGTTGTTGATGACAGCTCTCAGTCAGGGTTGAGAAATTATTGGATTGGAGAAGGAAGCGTGAAGGATCACTTGAGTTGCAAACCTGGTGCCTGGAAGCATAGTGATGCCTTCCACGGTAGTGGTATTTGGAGTCAGGCTATGTTTTAGAAAAAATATAACAAGTTATATTTTGGACATATGGAGTTCACCCATGGAACATCTAGATAGGGCTTTCCAATAATCAACAGATAACTTTTTTTTTAATTATATTTTATTTGATCATTTCCAAGCATTATTCATTAAAGACATAGATCATTTTCTTTTCCTCCCCCTCACCCCCCCCACCCCCCATAGCCGACGCGTAAATCCACTGGGCATTAGATGTTTTCTTGATTTGAACCCATTGCTTTGTTGGTAATATATGCATTAGTGTTCATTTAGAGTCTCTCCTCTGTCATGTCCCCTCAACCTCTGTATTCAGGCAGTTGCTTTTTCTCGGTGTTTCCACTCCCATAGTTTATCCTTTGCTTATGAATGGTGTTTTTTTCTCCTAGATCCCTGCAAATTGTTCAGGGACATTACACCACCACTAATGGAGAAGTCCATCATGTTCGATTATACCACAGTGTATTAGTCTCTGTGTACAATGTTCTCCTGGTTCTGCTCCTCTCGCTCTGCATCACTTCCTGGAGGTTGTTCCAGTCTCCATGGAATTCCTCCACTTTATTATTCCTTTTAGCACAATAGTATTCCATCACCAACATATACCACAATTTCAACAGATAACTTTTGATTCTTCAGAGGTCAAAATATGCCAATATTTACAAGTGTGCAGCATCATTGGGAGACTACTTGTGTTTAAAAGATGGGTTTTCACACCAATGAGCAGCTTTGAAGCATGAAAAGGATCATAATTTCTGGAATGCAATTTAACTTTCTTTGCTTCTCTTTTTTCCTTTCTTTTTTCTTTTGGTCTCCCTTATCTTCCTTCTTTTCTTTTTATATTTCTTTTTGCTTTTCTTTGTTTCTTCAATGTTTAGCACAGTGTTTACCACATATTAGGCATTTAATAAATGTTCACTGATTTGGCTTAATTGGACCTTCTTTTCTCAGTTCTGAGTCCAGCTCTTTGGCCACCTATATTTCCTGTATCATATCTATTTACTAATGGACTGACCTTATAATTTCATACCATAACCTGGACATTAGGCAATTTTCATCCATTTAATTCTTCCTGTGTGGATTGTTAAGCCGATCTCTTTTGAGTAGCCATAGATCTCAGCTGAGTAAGTTCAGTAATATTCTGGGTCTTAACACAGTAAGCACACTTCCATCCACAAATGGGAGTATTTAGAATAGAGGTGTCAAGCACAAATGGACGATCCTCCTGAGTGTGACAGGAACCAGATCAAAATGTAATTGGGAATATTGAACAAAATAAATAACAATACATTGAAACATAGATCACATAACATGCAGTTGCAGGCATTCCCACATATGGTTTAGTGGCCCCCATTTTTATTTGAGTCTGACACCACTCATCTAAAGATCTAGAACAACTACAAGGAATCTTTCTTCCATTTGGACTCTGCACAGAGTATCTCTGTTCAATGACAAACATCTTTGATGAGTATCTGTATATTTGCTTTGTGTTTCACTGGTATTTAATAATCACAGAAGTGTATGGGGTGTCCAAGGAAGTTCAGGAAGACTAGTACCTCCAGTATGAGGGCTTGTCAAGCCCTTTTCAGGGCTGCTTTCTCCCTTTGGTTTCCATCTGCCACCCAGCTCTCACCTGTGGCTCCAAGAAGTTGTATGGAACATATCACCAATTGTCTTGACTTTTATCTTGCCACTGGTTTATTATTATTATTTTTTAAAACCTTACCCTCCATCTTGGAATCATTGGTTCTAAGGCAGAAGAGTGGTAAGGGCTAGGCAATGGGGGTTAAGTGACTTGCCCAGGGTCACACAGCCAGGAAGTGTCTGAGGTCAGATTTGAACCTAGGATCTCCCAACTCTAGGAGTTTCTCCCCCTTGCCACTGATTTTTGATGACTCTGGAGCAGAAACTGAAGCTGATGACTTTGCACATCTCTGCCTGACTTAAATCCAATTCATACTAAAATCGAAAGACATCATCAGTGATACCATTTAGGTCCTCTTCAAAAGAGAAGGGCAACAAACAAAGAGACAATGATCATTTTTTAAAAGTTATCTCCATATTGCCTTTTTTATATGAATCTTTGCCACTTCATTTTTTTTTGTTTTTTTAATTCATTTAGAACATTTTCCCCCTTGGTTATGTGATTCATGTTCTTTCCCTCCCCTTCTTCTCTGCCCCCTCCCTGAGCTAACAAGCAATTTCACTGGATTATACACATATCATTGTTCAAAGCCTATTTCTATATTATTAATATTTACAATAAAATGATCATTTAAATTCAAAATCCCCAATTATATATCCATCGAACCACTCTATATTGCCTTTAAAGAGAAATTTCATATGATCTTAACCTATGCATAAGAGCCCTTTGTTGGATGATGAACTCAGACTGAACTTTGCTCCATCAGGTCATTCTTACCTGGGAGGTAGCAAAGTGCTAAAGGGATGAGATATGCAGGAGTGAATTTAGATGGACAGAGAAAGGAGGAAAAGGTACTGGCTAGAGCAGCATGCAGTGGCAGGGAAGGGAAACCAGGGGAACAGAAGCATAAAAGAATTGAGTACCTAAAAGGACAGGGAGATGTCATGCCAAAGATATATATACCTTGCCCATTTCACATTTCTGCCTGGAGCAGATCTGTGGCAGTAACTACCTAAGAGCATAACTACTGGCTTAATTATAGATATTTATGATCAGGCAAAGAAAGCAGACTATTTAATAATATGGATCAAATTAATGGTTCAAAAAGTGCTTCAGTTGCTCAACTGATTTTTAAACCTTTTTGTGAAAGAAATAAAGACACCAATATGGGCAGTTGAAATATAATGAAAATGGTGTAATTTAAATAGGAATTAAGTGCAGTCAGACCTTTTACTAGGCTCATTGTCCTTTGTTTCACATTCATACCCTGAGAAAGTCAGAATATTAACTCACTGTCTTCTGCTACATAAAGAGAAACAAACTGTGGTCTATTCAACACAAAGAAGAGTCAGAGAGAGAGAGGGGGAGAGAGAGAGAGAGAGAGAGGGAGAGAGAGAGAGACAGAGAGAGACAGAGAGAGAGAGAGAGAGAGAGAGAGAGAGAGAGAGAGAGAGAGAGAGAGAGAGAGAGTATTTTTTTTACTTTATTTTTCTTGGGGGGTTTTTTGAGTGTTTTTTTAACAACATGACCAATATGGAAATATGTTTTGTAAGACTGCCTGTGTATAACCTATATTAAATTGCTTCCTTTCTTAAGGAGAAGTCAAAAGAGGGAGAAAGGAAGATAATTTGAAAAATCAAAAAAATTTTAAGAGAATGTTAAAAATTGTTTTTAAGTGTAATTGAGGAAAATTAAAAATTAAAAGGAAATCTTGTTTATAACCTCTACAGAGGGGCAATGTAATGTAGTGGACAGAGTGCTAAACTTGAAGCCAGAAAGACCTAGATTCAAGTACCACCTCAGATACTTCATAGCTGGACAACTAGAAGTCAAGTGAGGACTACAGAACTGTAGTATTTACCTAATAGAATTGTTGTGAGGTTCAGCTTAAGATAATATGTAAAAAGCACTCTGAAAGGCTGACACCCTTCCTAGCTGTGTGACCCTGGGCAAGTCACTTATTCCCCCATTACCTAGCCCTTTAATGATCTTTTTCCTTGGAACCAATACTTAGTATATATTCTAAGATGAAAGGTAAGGGTTATTATTTTTAGTGGACTCTGAGAGCCTTTAAGAGCTATATAGAAGTGTGTTATTATTTATATATATATATGCAAAATATAGATAGGGAGGCACATGGAGAGGGAAACCCTTTCAGCATCAACTATTTGGGCACCTTCTAGTTTGCTAGATATGAAATCTCTGAGTTATTGTACTTTGCATTTCTCCCATAATTAGTGATTTGAAAAGAGCTTTCCTATGGTTAATAATAATCCTTTGAAAACTTCATAACCTATGACCATTTACCTATCGAGGAAGAACATTTAGTTCTCAATATACTTTAAATGGTACCACCTTATACTATCTAAGTTTGTCCCTACAAGAAAGCTTTAAGAAAAAGTAGAAAGTGGGCAATTAGGTGCCTCAGTGGATAGAGAGCAAGGCCTGGAGACAGGGGGTCCTAGATTCAAAATTGACCCCAGACACTTTCTAGCTGTGTGATCCTGGGCAAGTCACTTAATCCCGGTTGCCTAACCCTTACCACTCTTCTGCCTGGAACTGATACTTAGTACTGATTCTAAAACAGAAGATTTAATGGTTTAAAGAAAAGAAAAAGTAGAAATACAAGTACACAGAGTCTATCATGGGGAGCCCTCCCAGCATTCCAGAAGCAGCAGCATGGGGGCATTGGGCATTAGGGAAGAAGAGGCACCAGTATATGTGAGAAAGGAACAGAAAAGGAAATGGGGCATCACCAAAATTAAACCATGAACACTTGATTATTTTATAGCCCTGATTAGCTGGTAAGTAGGTAGGTAGCAAAGTGGAGAGAGCATTCAGGAAAACTTGCGTTCAAATCCTACCTGTGACACTTGCTACCTATATGACTGGGCAAATCATTTCATCTCTCTCTGCCTCCATTTCCTCATCTGTTAAATGGGGATAATAATAGCACCTGGAGTGTTCTGAGGATCAAATGAGATCATATTTGTAAAGCACTAGACCTACTATCTAATAGTTAGTAAGGTAATAATAATTTTTAAAAAGATAGCAGCCTGAATTTGATCTATCTTCATTTTCACTACATAGGAAGAATTTAAATCAATGATTTGAAACCATACAATTCAATAAACATCTTCTGTGGGGGTAAAGCACTAGGCTAAGCTGGGGAAGATACAAATTTGAGATAGGACTGGGTCTCTGGCCAGGCTAGGTAAGGTAGTAGAGGTGCACAGGCATATAGCCCCTGCTACTTGAGAAGCTGAGGCAGCTAGATGACTCATTGGCAGAGAATTGGACTTGGAATCAGAAAGATCTGAGTTCAAATTTGGTCTTGGGCATTTACCAGCTGGGTGACCTTGGGGAAGTCAGTTTCTACTGGAGAAGGAAATGGCAAACCGCTCCAATACCTTTTGCCAAGAAAACACAACACCCCAGGAAGGTCTGCTGGGTCATGAAGAGTTAGACAGGATGAATAACCCTTAGCAGGCTGAGGCTGGTGATTGACTTAAGATGTGAGCTTCAAAGCACAGCACCAAAATGAAGGGGTTGGGGCAGTAAGATGACTCAATGGATTGAAAGCAAGACCTGGAGACTGACAAGCTCTGGGTTCAAATTTGACCTCGGACACTTCCTGGGCAAGTCACTTAACCCCATTGCCTAGCCCTTACCACTCTTCTGCCTTGAAACACAGTATTGATTCTAAGATGGAAGGTAAGGATTAACCAAAAAAAAAAAAAAAAGAAGAGAATCTAGAAGTGTGTGGGGCCAGGTAGAGGGGTGCTGGTGGAGAGTGGGGAGCACCACACTGCCTAAAGAAGGACAAAACAAAACGAAGCAAGATTGAAGCTCCCATGCCTATTGGTAGTGGAGTCAATGAGCAGCCACCCCACTTCCAGCCTAAGTGAACTAGGGAGACTCAATCTCTAAAAATAATAATAATTAATTAATTAATTAAAATGTTAAAATCCCTCCGCTCAAGGAACTAAAAGTGATTTCCGGTGCTCTTCCTTGCCAGCTCTAAAGTCTCTGAATTTAAGACTTCCACACTAGAGTTTGAAAGGGACAGTTAGATATTAGGGGGCTCAAAGAGTTTTCTTCCTGTTCCAGCTGATAGACCGAGTTAGGTCACACAAAAATGGGAGGGTCTACTTTAGTTTTAGTTTCTTCTTTTCGGACTCCTCCACTTGGGGAGGGGGGGGGGTTAGGGCATCTTCCCCACCCTCCACTCCCTTCAAACAATCACAATAAATTAATTAACCTGGTGAAAAGAGATTTCCCGAATCTCCTAACCAGACCAACACCCACCACAATGGGCTCTTTTCTGAGCCTTAACTCCAGCTGCCCGGGGAAGAGGCAGCCCTGTCACTCAGCCTATTGTGACACTCCTAGCAGGACAGCTCCTTTATTTGAAGCCTCCTTATTTTCTCTGAAGAGGAATGTCCCCAGAAATAAGTCCTGGAGCGGGGGAGGGGAGAGGGGCGCGCGGGGAAGCTCCAAGCCCCAGCACAAAGTAACATAGCCCCGCCGCTCTTCCCAGCCAAATGGCAATTTTTCGGGTCTCTCCCAGCATAATGCCTTCTCCAGCCGAGTCAGGACCTGTGTCAGCTTGCTGCCCGGCCAGATTTCCACACGACGTGGGGAGGAAGTCTGCTTTCAGAGCTCCAACCTCCGAAGGGGAATCATCTCGAAAACCCCGAGGCCAGACGGTGAATAATGGCCCGCAGCCGAGGAACAAAGCTCACTTCCTAAACACAGGCATTTCTGCTTTAGAAACACCCGGACAGGCTAAAATCTCTAGGAAGGAGTAATGCCTGGAAGTGATCAGATGCTGGGGCCTCCCTGGAGAGCCCATCATAACCTGCCTCGTCCACCCATTGAGCCAAATAATAAAGTTCTAGGTCAGGAGCCATTTAATTATACGAGCAATCATTCAGCTCTCGCCGCCAGCCAAAACCAGCAGGGCTTGGAGGACTCCACCACGGTCTGGGCAGAGGCACAGAGCCACTGGTCCGGATGGCCAGAGCCTAACAGAAATTGAACCGAGGACTTAAAGAAAGGAAGACAATGAGAAATACATTAAGACCGCCTTCTTCTGGTGTTTTCAGGAGAATCTGTTTTGGGGGTGCAATAGGCAAGCAATCTTCTTGGCAGATTTGTGAGTGGGACGGGACAGCCTGGATAAGTGTGAATGACATCCCGAATGTGGATTTTATGGGCCATGTGAAAAGGGGAGGTGGGAGGGGAGGACTAATAATGACTTTTAAAAAACGATTTATAAGGCATTATATTCAGATTCTACCTTAATCCACAGCCTCTAATCAACAAGCCACACACTGCGTTAGGCTCCCAACTTTCAGAGCTAAAAAATTAAACAGCCCTGGGACTGGAGTCAAGGGTTTATATTCCGAGTTCAAATTCAGCCTCAGATTCCCCTTTGCCGTATAACCCTGGGCAAGTCACTTGATCCCCTTTGCCTTGGTTTCCTCTTCTGTAAAATGAACTGGAGAAGGACATGACAAACCACTGCAGGATCTTTACAAAGAAAACCCTAAAATGGGGTCATGAAGAGTCAGACAACTGGGAAAATGACTGCTTGAAAACATTTTCATATATTCTATCTCATTTCATCCTCAAAATAATCCTATGAGGTAGAGTTATTATCCCCATTTTATTTTTTTTCCAATAAAAATCCTGACTTTCCATCTTAGAATCAATACTATGTATTGGTTCCAAGGCAGAAGAGCAATGAAGGCTAGGCAGTGAGGGTTAAGTGACTCTCCCAGGGTCACACAGGAAGTGTCTGAATTCACATTTGAATCTCTGGGTCTGGCTCTCAATCCACTGAGCGTCCTAGTTGCCTCTTATCCTCTTTTTACAAACAAGGAAATTGGGATTGAGCAAGTTTAATTAAGTGACTTGTTTGGGATATACACAATGGTAGGTATCTGTGGTAGGACTCAAACTTGGGTCTTTCTGACTTATAGACCTAAAACTTTTTCCAATGCACCACCTAAATCTATCATCCATTTCGAAGGCTCAGTCACCCTAAAATGAGTGTTTTAACTAAATGACTTCTAAGGTGTGACTCACAAGTGCTTTCAAGGACCACTAAATCAAATTAAAATGAAATTGGAAAAACAAAACAGAAATAATGTTAAAATGTAGCTTTCTAAGTGAATATGCAGTTGCCTGGGAATCCTCTTTTACTACTTAAAGCCCCCCCCCATTTCTATTTGAGTTTAACATCACTGCACAGCCCTACCTTCTATTGTCTATTTGCTCTATCAAAACTAGAAATTAGGCTCATTTATCTCTGCTCTTAGCCCCATCACATCCACTAAGATTTGTGCCCCCTCTCAAAAGAAAGAAAAATTTTGACTTTCAAAATGAGGGTATTCTCACTCTTATCTGACTCCCCCTTGCCCCCAACCAAACCTCCACAAACACAGACTCCTCTTTTTTTCCTTTATTTGCCCCTTTAATTCCTGCATGATAACTTTGTGACTTCTTTCTAATTAATTCTTACGGAGACCTGAAATTTATAGTGAAAGTATGATCTCCCCACTGGAAGAAATCTGTTTCATTTCCCTTCCATGGAAAATACCTGATATCTAAATACTAAATAAAGGATTGGTACACTCCATGATGGCCCAGAGTCTCATCTAGTGTCAGTAAAGCATATCTCCCATAAACTTCTAGTGAGGATTTAGACCTTAATCCCGATGCTGCAAAACCAGCAGCTCTTGAAGACCTCCAAGAATTCTCTTTTTGCGTCGATATTGCACCTAGATGGAGATAAGCTGGGAGCTCTTTTTTCCCCCTTTAAGTGTTCCAATAAATCCTCAATTGTTTAAAAATCATCTTTTCCCCATCCCCTCTCAGCCACCCCCACCAGTTTCTTTGATAGCATCTCTCTCTGCTACATCAGTGGGGAAGCCAATACAATAACAGCCTTGTTTCTGATAAGAGCATCTATCACAGAGAAAGGGGAAGCAAAGTGTTTTTTATTGAGTTGACCCCCTTAATGAGCAGTACACAAGAGATCATTAATTATAAGTGACTTTCTGTCCAGAGCCCTCAGCACATTTGCATTTCTAAAAGCTTTATGTTACTATTTGGAAATGCTGGTGACTGTGCTTGGCATCCCCCTCCCTGAATAGAAAAGTGGCGGCCTTACCCATACATGGCCACATAAATATTCAGGACACAATATATATGTATGTCTCAATAGCATTGGGGCCAACAAAAGGCCGGACATTTGAAAGTTAAGGTTAACACTACTCTTAATTCACACTCCCTAAAAAACAAATGTCAAAGGGTGGAGTTAGAAGCAATGTCAGCATGAACTGTGAATTTCCTGGCTTTTGTGGATTTATGTCAGAACACAAACACTAGCCAAAGGGAAGGTTTTGTGGACATTAGGGACCCTGTGTGTGTGTGTGAAAGAAAGTAAGAAAAAGCTTATTTAGGGTACTTTAGTTCTGTTGGGAAATGCACAGTTACTTGTCAGATGGAAAGAATTCACTGAGTCTTGTTTTTCCCCATAATTTGGATTGGTCCCCCAAGCTAATTTTCAAGTTTCTTTTTTACACTTTCAGTTCTTCAGTATTTCAAGCTCCTCTCCCATTTCTTCTGGGTAGGGGCCATCTCTCCACCAAAGCAAATCAGACCCCCTCTGTACCTCCTTAGACAACCTTTGAGAGCTTCCTGTGTCTAATCTGGTACTGAGACTCCACAGGGCTTTGTTGCTGATGCCTAAGCAAGATACATAAAGCCAGGGGGGTGCTGGTAAATATTAAACAACCAACTCTCTTAAAAATATAATACACTTCAAATTTTAATCTGCCTTATTGGACTGCAGAGGGAGTTCACTGTCTAATTAGATTTTCATGGGTGGTTTATTAATAAATTATTTTTTAAATGAAGAAATACAGCCTCCAGAGATTTCAATCATTCATTGCATTGGGTTTAATTTCTTGGCTCTCAGTTTTCTCATCAATAAAATAAGGTGGTTGGACTAGGTGTCCTCTGACATTTTCTACATCTATGATCAATGCGTAACTTTATCATTTTCAAGTAACATTATCATTATCAAGGAGATAATATTTGTAAAACTCCTTGCCTGGTGTGCTTTTGAAATGGCTCTGAATCCTGGAAGACTACATCTCCCAGGACTCTCTATCCCAACTTCCTCAGACACCTCCCACTTCCTTTGTGGGAGGTATCTGAGAAGATATAAAAGAAGAGAGACGCTTGGGATTGGGGGCCTTTTATGCAGAAGAGCCTTTTGTCCCCAGACCCTTTTACCCCGGGGCTAGAGTTATCTAATTTTCTCTAGCCTTTCCAGACTTTTATTTTCAGAGCAAAAATAAACCTATCTAAAAATCCCTGAAGTCTGGTTTGATTTAATTTAAATCCCTAGCATAATTATAACTAAAAAAGAAAAGCCTGGTCAATTTCCCTTCTGGAAAAGGAGGAGGGACCCCTGGCTACCTTCCTTACCCTACCTTTTCCCTCCATTTCCCCATCAACACTGGCACGTGCTATACACATAATAAAAACTTGTTCTCCTCCTCCTTCCCTTAGTTCTGGCTCCACTGAAAGAGCCTATGAGAACCAAGGGTTTCCAAATGCCACAATGAGCCATCAGAGAAAGACTTTCCTAGAAGATATAATTAACATGACAGAGATTTAAGGCTGGATGAGACCTTAAAGTCATCAAATGTAAATTCCTTTGTTCTACGTCTGAGGAAAGTGAGGTAGAGAAAAACTGAGTGATTTGTCCAGGGTCACATGCCTTTTGTAAGGGACAAATACTATAAAACTATAGCACAGCTATAGTTGCTTGCTATTAAACTGCTCTAGAAATCACTGCTCAAGAGAAAAAAAATTAATGCCCACATTACAATTGTGGACTTTACTATAAATGCCTTGCCAACTTCTAGGGGACAAGAGAGCTTGCCACTGAACAGGAATAATATAGTTGAAAGACCTCTGTGGAGAGCTGTTTGGATTTGAACCCCAAGTTTGCCTATTTCTACATGACTTTGTATAAATTAACATATGTCCACACAAGGGTGTGCTGGAAAATGTTTAACAACCAACTTTCCAGGGAGGAAAATATACCCATGACACACATTTAAGTTTAATCTGCATTATTAACATTTTCTCCATCACTTTCTAAAATCTAAACAATAAATCAAGTCATGATTTGCCTGTTTGTCGATTTCCCCAGAGCAAATGTTCCCAAGGAAAATTTACCAATGAGCTCTCCTGAACAGGCTAGAGGTAACTCTGGCAGACACCTATTACTTACTGCTTCAGAGAGAATTTAAGCTCTTTGATGACAAAGATTGTTGCATTTTATCCCAGCATTTAAGATAGCATCTGGCACAGAGCAGCATTAATTAGCATTTAGTAATGTGCTAATAACTATTTGTTGATTAGTTGGCTGGTTTCCTGACACATAGTAGGCTTTTAATAAAGACTAGTTTGTTCGACCAGGATCTACCACAAAAACTAGCATATAGTTGGTCTGTATTAAATGCCTGTTGATTGACATTGTCTATCTGGGTCTTGGTTTCCTTATCTATAAAATGAGGGAATTGAAGTAGATAATTCCTAAGGTCCCTTTTTTACCTCAAAATCATATTATCTTTGTTTTTCTTCTTAAGTAAATATTTATGCATGATAGCCATCAATTTTTTAAAATGACAGCTGTTACAATTACTCATTAAGGCTCTCAGAGATGGAGAGCAATGGCACAATGTCAGAAAATGAAAGCCACCTGTCCCTCACAGGTATGCTGAGATTACTTCTCCGTTCTGTAGTATTCTCCCTCCTCCATTTCTAATCTCCCACTGTCCAGACAGAGCTTTGGCTTTGGAGTGTATTTAATGGATCTGAACCAAACGTTCATCCTTTCCTTTCTTCAAGCCTGTTACCTCACTCATATCAGTCAAGAGTAAATCCAAACTTCCCCAAAACATTATCTCACACACTCATGTGAAGTCTGCCTTGTCATATGTTGCTACAGCTGTCAAGCCTCCCAACCATTTATCCCTTCATTCACTTCCATTATCTAAGGAAGAAACTGGCCTTCATTCCAGAGATGAGAGATTCACATTCTTTGTAAGTCGCAAACTCACCCTAACTCATCCCACTTACAGTCATGAAAATGTATTCTACCTGAGTGGATTTGCCCAAGATCTGCCATTTTAAAATTCAGAACAAAATTTACACTGTTAAGGAGATAATACTCAAGAGAATTTAGTTTAATTTGATTTAACAAATGGTGGAAGAGATACCAGTCTAGTCAGTCAATAAGTATTTATTAAGTGCTGCCTAGGTTCTGGGCATTGTGTCTTAGCACTGGCAATACAAGAAAGGAAAGGGGCAGTTCCTTCACTCCAGGAGCTCACAATCTAATGAGGGAGATAACATGCAAATTACTATGGACAAACAAGATATATACAGGGTAAAAATAATCAATGAAGAGAAAAAACTAAAATTCAGAGAGACTGAAAAAGCCTTGCCATATAAGGTGAGATTTTACCTAGGTCATGAAGGAAGTCAGTAGACAGACATAAGGAGACAGAACATTCTAGATATGGGAGAGTGTAAAATGGAAATTTGAACCCTAGACTTCAATCCCCAGAAGTCCTTGATACTTCCCAGAATTCCCTATAATCTCACCTGAGTCCCCACCTGGTCCAGATCACAATTAGTATTTAAACTGGCAGTAATGCCTACCTGACCTCTTCTATGCTCATACTCTTCTCCTGCTCAGTCATTTGCAAGATGTAATAAATAAGCTTTGAATGGGCTAATTAGCCCTAGGCATGTGGTTTATTATTTTGTATTTCTTGTATCCTTGATTTCTAATAATCTTTAATAAACCTCAAAATATAATATTTCTATTACTAGAGACTAATTTAATTTTTACAAGAGGATAGCCAAAGAAAATGCCCAGGACCAAAAGAAATGTATTGCTTGTGGAAAATCAAGGAGTGTGATGTATTGAGGGAAGATGGCTATATGTTATAAAACATTTATAGCAGCTCTCTTTGTGGTTGCAAATAACTAGAAATTGAAGGGATGCCCATTAACTGGGGAAAAGCTAAACAAATTGTGGCTTATGATTGAAATGGAATGCTACTATGCCAGAAGAAATGACAATCAGGTTAATTTTGGAAAAACATGGAAAGACCAACATGAAATTAGGAATAGTAAAATGAGCAGAATAAAGAGAAAGTTATGTATAACAATAGAAATAGTTTGAAGAATGACTTGTGAGAGGAAGAGCCAATATGGCAAAGTTGAGGCACAGAAAGCTCAAACTTCTCTGAGAATCCTCTCCAACTAACATTAAAATAAAACTTCAAAACAAATACTGTAGTGACAGAGCCAAGAAGGTGACAGAATGAAGCAATATTCCTGCAGAAAATAACTTGGGAGGTAGGCAATGAGAGTCTGGTTCACTGGGGCTCCATTATATCTGAATTGTTTCTTTCTGACTACTTGCAGTATTTTCTTCTTGCCTTGGTAGGTCTTGAACTTGGCTATAACATTTCAGGAGGTGATCTAAGGATTCTTTCAATCTCTATTTTACCCTCTTGTTCAAGAATATCAGAGCAGTTTTCTTGGATATTTTCTTGTAATATGATATCTAGGCTTTTTTGGGTTTTTTTGGTCATGACTTTGAGGTAGTTCAATATTCTCAAATTGTCTCTCTTGGATCTATTTTTTAGGTCATGAGGTTTTTTCAATAATATATTTCATATTTTCTTCTATTTTTTCATTCTTTTGATTTCGTTTTATTGTTTCTTGATGTCTCATGAAATCATTAGGTTCTTTTTGCCCAATTCTAATTTTTAAAGACTGAATTTCTTACATGACCTTTTGATCCTCCTTTTCCATTTGGTCCATTCTGCTTTTCATGGCACTTTTTATTCATTGGTTTTGGTTTGTTTTTCCCTCTTTTTCCAGTAGGTAAATTCTGTTTTTTTTAAACACTTTTTTCTTCATTGGATTTTTATGCCTCTTTTCCCAGTTTATTAATTTTCCTTTTTAAGCTGTTATTTTCTTTTTGCATTACTTTCATTTCTTTTTCCCATTTTTCTTCTACCACTCATTTGATTTTTTAAAATCCTTTTGTTCCAGAACTTGCAGCCAAATCCTATTTTTTTTTTAGGTTTTGCATGTTGTTGCTTGGATATCATCATCACCTGCTGGTTCTGTCCTTTGCTTTTTTTTTCCTCATAGAAATTTTCAAAGGTTAAAAATTTCTTTTTAGCTTGTGGGCTGTGAACCCTGAAAACTTTATGTAATTTTTTTCTCCTCTGCTGACTTTTGCCTTGTCTTCACTGCTGCAGAAGCTTAAAAGGGACAAGCATTGTGAACTTCCAGACCTCACTGTGGGCTGGCACCAAGGCCTGGAACTTTGAGGGATAGATCTGAGGTACTCCTTTGCTGGTTTAGCCTGTATCCAAGGTCCCCAAATTTGAGCCACACTCAGGTTCTGAATCTGGTGTGGCAGATGATAGGGTGGTCAGCCAGCACTCTTCTATTTACAGTTTTGCTTCCATTCCTCCTTATGCTGTGAAAATCAACTCTCTCTACCTACCTTTCAGTTGTGTTGAGTAGGAGAGTCCCGTCATTTGTCCTGTTTTGTCTCATGTCGTTTTGAGACACCTTTTAAAGATGGGTTTGGAAGGATAGTCAGAGCAATTTCAGCTTCTGCTGCTACTAAGCCACCATCTAAACTCAGCCCAAGAGTATGGTTCACTGGGATGAGAAGGGAGTACAATCTGTAGCAAGGTCATACCAAGGAGTACTGGCATAAGCCAATAGTAAGCTCATCCACCCCACTTTTACTTCTCTAGGTTCTGAACTTGGGCCCAAGCCAACTTTGAAGCCCTGAGACCCTGCCTAAGCCAACAACAGAGCATCCCATGCCCAGTCCTTGAAGTTCTAAGCCCTAACAAAAGCCTTCAATGAAACCCCAAGCCACAGTGCAAGGCAGTCTGAAGTTTACCTGACCTGTGTGAGCCCAAAGTGAGTCCCAAATTGTCCCCCTTGAAATGGGACCCTAAGGTCCAACACAAGAGAACTCACAGTGCTCTGAGTCCTGTAAGCCATCACCAATCCCTGGAGGAGACTGAATTAGCAGTGGGAGGTAGAGTTCAGAGCTCCTAATCCATAGGCCATTTCTACTTGGAAGAACTGGAACTTGCAGAAATCTAGAACTAGAATTAAAGGTAGAAGCAAGGAAAAGCTGAAGTTTAAAGAGAGTTCCCTCTACACCTTAAGAACAGAACCCATCTTTAAGACAAAAATAAAAGTCAAGAAAAAGGATAGGAAAACATCAGAAAAAACCTAACCATAGAAAATTATTGTGGAGACAAAAAAACAAGGCACAAACTCAGATGAGGACAGTGAGGTCAAAGTAGCCACATGAAAAACTTCACAGAAAAAATAGGAAAAACTCAAAAAGGATTTAAAAAATCAAATAGAAAGGCAGAGGGGAAAATGGGAAAGAAAAAATGAAAGCAATGCAAAGCAGAATTGGCCAAATGGGAAAAGAACAAAAATCCAAATGAAGAAAAGAGTTTCCTAAAAAGTAAAATTGATAAAATGGAAAAGAAGGTTCAAAAGCTTCCAGAAGAAAATTATTCCTTAAAAATTAGAATAGGACAAGTAGAAGCTAATGGCTTCATGACACATCAAGAAACAATCAAACAAAAACAAAAGAATGAAAAAATAGAAGAAAACATGAAATATTTCATTAGAAAAACAACTCGCCCAGAAATAGATGCAGGAAAGATAATTTGAGAATTCTGAAAGCCACAATTAAAATAAAAATTTAGATGTCATATTCCAAGAAATTATCAAAGAAAATTTCCCTGGTATTCTTGAACAAGAGGGTAAAATAGAAATTGAAAGGATTTACCAATCACCTCCTGAAATAAAATTCCAAATGACAACTCTCAGGAATATTATAGACAAAGATAAAAATACTGTAGGCAGCCAGAAAGAAACAATTCAAATAGCACTGAGCCACAATCAGGAGTACACAGGAGTTAGTAGCTTTCACATTAAAAGATCAAAAGGCTTGGAATATGATATTCCAAAAGGCAAAGGAACTAGATCTACAAGAATCACCTACCCAGCAAAACCGAGAATATACTTTTAGGGGAGAAAATGGTCATTTAATAAAATAGAAAATTTACAAGCATTTCTTATCAAAAGACAAAACCTAAACAGAAAACCTGGTGTTCAAAATCAAGTCTCAAAAGAAATCTAAAAAGAGAAATGAAAAAGAGAAAATTTAAGGGATTCAATAAAGTCAGATAGTTTATATTCCTACATGGAAAGATATTTGTAACTCAAAAGTAATAGTATTAGAGCAGTTAGAAGAAGCATACGTAGAGAGAGGAGGCAGGAGTAAGTTAGTTAGAATATAATATGCAAAAAAAAAAATCAAGGAGTGAAAAAGAGGATTGCACTCTGAGAAAAAGGGAAGGAAGAGGTAGAATGGGGTAAATTATCTCACCTAAGGAAACACAAAAAACCCTATTAGAATAGAGGGGAGAATGAGAGTGGTGATGGGCAATGTTTAAACCTTATTCTCATCAAAATTGACTCAGAGAGGGAATAACAACTAATCTAGATCTTATAATTTCAGAAAATGTATATTGAAATTTATTACATGTAATGGGGAAAATTAAATATCTTTTTAAAAATGACTTGTATATACCCACCTCTAGACCAAGAACTGATAAATAGATATGACATAGTTTTATATATTCATTTAGGAAGTAAGATAGTGACAGAGACAGAGAGAGGAAGGAAAAGAAAGAAAGAAAAAAGAAAGAAAGAAAGAAAGAAAGAAAGAAGAAAGAAAGAAAGAAAGAAAGAAAGAAAGAAAGAAAGAAAGAAAGAAAGAAAGAAAGAAAGAAAGAAAGAAAGAAAGAAAGAAAGAAAGAAAGAAAGAAAGAAAGAAAGAAAGAAAGAAAGAAAGAGAAACAAACAAAGAACGAGGGAGGAAGGAAGGAAGGAAGGAAGGAAGGAAGGAAGGAAGGAAGGAAGGAAGGAAGGAAGGAAGGAAGGAAGGAAGGAAGGAAGGAAGGAAGGAAGGAAGGGAGGGAGGAAGGGAGGGAGGAAGGGAGGAAGGGAGGGAGGGAGGGAGGAAGGGAGGAAGGAAGGAAGGAAGGAAGGAAGGAAGGAAGGAAGGAAGGAAGGAAGGAAGGAAGGAAGGAAGGAAGGAAGGAAGGAAGGAAGGAAGGAAGGGAGGAAGGAAGGAAGGAAGGAAGGAAGGAAGGAAGGAAGGAAGGAAGGAAGGGAGGAAGGAAGGAAGGAAGGAAGGAAGGGAGGAAGGAAGGAAGGGAGAGAGGGAGGGAGGGAGGGAGGAAGGAAGGGAGGGAGGAAGGAAGGAAGGAAGGAAGGAAGGAAGGAAGGAAGGAAGGAAGGAAGGAAGGAAGGAAGGAAGGAAGGAAGGAAGGAAGGAAGGAAGGAAGGAAGGAAGGAAGGAAGGAAGGAAGGAAGGAAGGAAGGAAGGAAGGAAGGAAGGAGAAGGAGAAGGAGAAGGAGAAGGAGAAGGAGAAGGAGAAGGAGAAGGAGAAGGAGAAGGAGAAGGAGAGAGGGAGGGAGGGAGAGAAATTGGGAATTTGAGAGGAAGGTCATTTTCATTGAATGAAAGAAAATGTGGTAATAAGGTGCTGAGAAGACAAAAATGGATTGAGAAAAGTAAGCTAATGCATGCTGTTATGCAAAAGGAAATTTTACTCTTCCCCTTTTTGACTACATGTACCTGACATGAGTTTGAACTCAGGTCAGAAGCAAGGACTGTGTGAGGGAAATCATTGGATAAATTTTGTCACAAGGGTAGAACAGTAGCCAGAAAAATGGAATCAAGAACATCATGAGACAGGAGGCTGGTGATCTTCCCCTGCACTGTACCCCTGAATTGTACTCCTACATTCCACCCTCCACCCCCCGGGCAGTGCAAGCAAATTAAAAAGCATAAGTGGCTCCAGAGACATCATATGTGAGAATCAGGGGGCAGGGAATAGATTTGATAAACTGAGCCAAGGGTGGATTTTTTTCCTCTTCACTTCCGTGTTCTGGTGCTGGCTGGACTTCCCTGTGAGCATGGCTAGGGAGGCCCTCATGGTGGCCACAGATTTAGCAAGCTAAATGTAGCAGTAAGTAAATTTATGTTAAATTGGAAAAAACACAGAACTACTAAAGTAGTAAAAAAAAAATCACCTTGTCTTTAATCTAGGAAAGAGTGTTCAATAATCGGCTGCCATACAGAGTCAAGCACTTAAAAACCACACAAAGCCAAGGGCTCTGGGACTCTAGGAACCCTATCTCTGGGAAAATGGACCCCAGGAGATGATTCTCCAAAGAGTGACAGAACTTGGGGGTCTTTTATACCCTCTGGGAGAACTTGGTACAGCAAGCATGCATAGACAGGCTACAGCCAGCAGCTAGGGTATTAAGGAGCAGTCAACTATGATGAATACAAAGGAAAGGGTCCAACCAAGAGGTGGGCTTCTTGAGAGAGGACTTTAATACAATGGCAGAGGCTACGAAGACAAATAAGGATACTCAACATTTTACTATGTCTACTAGTCCCACCCAAACTGGAGTCACCAAGCACTTCAAGGTCTATTGCTATTGAGTTCTCAGGGGGCAGGGGCAAACTTGAAACTTGCAGAAAACCCAGTTGACAACTATATATTTTTCTCCTATTTTTCCATTTTTTTCTCCTACTACTTTTGATTTCATAAAATTATTAATTTACATGTAACCAAAGGAAAATAATTTCTCTTAATACTAGAGGGATTTAGGGAGGCAGAGAACAAAAAGAAGATACTGGAAACAAAGCTTGTGATTGACTACAGCAGAGAGTGTCATAAGAGATCCCTTTTCCCATTCTCCCATTCATTGATCACATGCCAAGTAAGGTGGCCTGATGGGATGATGTTCCATATTTTGGAAATTATTTTTATAAGGAACTTCTCAGAAGAGTTGGAGAAAGAGGGAAGCAGAAAGAAAAGAACTAAAACATTCTGTCATCATCACCAGGCAAAGTGCTAAGGAGATGAAGGCGGAAAGGTTCAAGTGACCCCAAAGGAGAGTTGTCTGCCCCATTCCAGTCATGCTGGACAACTCCATGAAAGAGCCAAAATGAGAAGAGAGACCCATAGAAAAAGCACCTCTGGTCCCAGGATTCTCACTGGCAAAAGGCAAGGATGCAACATTCTCAGTTACCCCCCAAGATAACCCCAGAAAGGAGACAGAATCCCCTCACCACTTCTATCATCATTAGTGGCTGCCTTGGGGCAGAAGTACCAGGAAACCACATACATTTTCACTAATAAATGGAAAGTAAAGACCCAGATCTTAGAGTTCCGGCTCTAGTGGCGGAGAGGCAGTGGTATAAACTCTCAGGCCAAGATATGGTAGCTATAAAGAAGAGAACCAAAAAACCAAGTGGCAAAGTTCCTGAAGCCCAGATCATAGAGGAGTAGGGATTTTGTGGACAATGTGGTATTAGGCTCCAGCTTTCCAGCAAAAAAGGAAACAAGATCTGGCTTGAGCATCCAACCTCAGAGCTGCCCTTAGAGCAACTTCACGTTCAAGAGCTCCTGAATTCAACCTTCTCAACAGGAAAGGAAAAGGTACTAGACAACACAAGTTGCTGGGTAGTGCTATCCTCTAAAAGATAGTAAAAGATCATGTGCATGGCCCAAAGGATGAAGAATAGCAGTGTAGTCTGAGATGTTATCCTCTGGAATTACACTGAGTTTTGTGTCCAGTGCAGGTATGGAGGGGAAGGGATCATCTATCTAGAAGCCCCATTCTAAAAGGAATCCATACTCTCAGAGTTGTAACAGTAGACTAGAATTAAGTTTGGGGCCAGACACACCCTGGAGGAACCTTCCCATCACTCCTACCCATTTCCCCCAATGGTAATGGCACCCCAGGAAATGCTAGCCTAGTTTGCCCAGCATTTATGCCCATAGCAGGAGCACAAAATTGAATGCCAATATTAATCTCTGGGGTAAAGGTGGGATTCTTAAATTTGTCTGGCCACCCCAAGTGTGTTTCTCTTGCAGGGTGAGGTTGAGGAAGGAATTCAAGCCCTCCGAATAAAACACAAAGGCGGATGCTTATTGGAGTAAGAGGGATTCCCCAGACAATCTATTGTGGGGCTTCCCTGATAACAAACTTGTTTCCTTTCTGAGAGAAGTCCAAACCATTGGGTAGTACTATGAGTTTGAAGGATTTTATGGTCTGGAGAAAGGATAGGACTCATAGAAGAAGGAAAAGAATTCATAGCTTTTCTACATTTTCTATGAGATGGAATAAGCATAATATCATACAAAACATATGCATTTTTACCTCAAGTGCATTGGAAAGTGGGGGGCCTTTTACCCACATCTGTGAAGACCTAGAAAGAGCTATACTTGAACAAATTCTGAGATTTCTCAGGTGCCAGTAGAAGTCAAAGAGTTATAATTTTGGATAAGGCTCCCAAGGTTGGACTACATCAACCCATAGCTGCTAGACCACAGATTTAATCAGATGAGAAAAGTAAAGACACAGGACTTGTCCAAGGTCATACAGTTTGTAAATTACAAATCTAGAATTTCAACCAAGATACTCTTGACCTCAAATCCAGTTCTCTTTTCATTGTTGTACCACCATACCTGGTAGAGTGAGAACCAACCCTAGAACTGACAATTTGGGTCTCTGAAGACTAATAGGAATAACTCACATTCATAGAAAATTATAAAGTACTTTGCTTGGAAAATAAACTTTTACTTTAGAGTTTTTCTTCCAATCAATGTTTGACATTCTAGACCCACATTCAGAGTCAGACTCTGAGATGAATCAGGGACAATCTGGCAGCTGAAAGTTCTCTGGACCTTCTTTGCCACCTGCCAGACTCACCTAGAAGAACTGGGGTTGTTTCTCCTGGAATGATGACATCCTTGGGATGATCCCTTCTCCATTCTATTCTCTCTCTGGTCCTTCCTCCTCAGCACTCTCTTCAACACAGCACTTTCAGTTAGTCATGTAAAAGAGGAAATGATTTCCCCATTGTCCAAGGCAATCGCAAGATGAGAATTCTATAAAGATAAGTAGAGTACATGCCCGCAATCTTGTTCCTTGAAGTAGCTTGACACAGATTAACTCATAAATTGGGCTCTTAACAGTCTGTTACTCTGGGTTCCATTTCCTGGTTCCATCTTTGGCTTCTGCGCTCTGCGCTAACAAAAGCTCCTTTGGTCACTAAGGAAGCAAACTCTTTTTGGCCCTAGTTCCAAGTCAAAATCACTCACAGTCACTCAATTCATGTGAGTACACTGACTTAAAGGAGAAATGGGAGAGGGTGGGGGAGAGCTTGGCAAGAGACTCAGAGCCACACTTTTACTCAGACAGTTTAGACCAGACTGGAGCTGGCTCTCCCAAGTGGCTGCTGCCAGGGGTCTGCAGGGCAGCTCCAGCTCTCTAGAGAAGTGACTTACATTTTCAAAGTGAGCATTGGCACCTTGGCAATGCCGACAGATCAGAGCTTGGTTGCCTGCTTTCTTGATTCTCCAGATTTAAGAGAGTGATGGTGAGAAGGTTATTGATGCAGATGAAACTTCAAAATGTATCCAGCTTTTTCAGAATGGTTGTTAAGAATTTACCAGCACACTGCTGGCTGCTGCCCCATAGTAATCTAACTGGCTTGGCCCCTGTCCCTGATTCCTTCTAGCTACTTACTCATAGACCCAGACTTTTTGAGACCCTGCCCAGTGGTTTCTCTGCCTCTCTGTTTGACAGCTAATTCTTTCAGGTTGTGTGATTGGGGAGAAAGGGCTTTTCACCCATTGCAGGTGACCATATTTACTTCCTACTGGGCTTGGGTCTCAAATGTGAAGGCTCTGAAAGTTATCCCTTGGATTCAGCCACAGAAGCTGTCCCTGACCATCCTCAGTCTGTAAATGGAGTTTCTCCTCTTTGCTGGCCTGTTTTAAAACCCTTCACAGAACCGGTATCTAATCCTAAAAATGTCTGCTTTCCCAATTTATCAGACTTTCGGAACCTCCATTTATTTAAATAGCTACTATATGTAAAAAAAAATAAAACAAACCTTTACCTTCCAACATTCTAATCTGGAAGATAAAGGTTTGTTTTGTTAATATAAGTATTGGTTCCAAGGCAGAACAGACAGAGCTAGGCAATCAGGGTTAGGTGACTTGCCCAGGGTCATACAACCAGGAAGTACCTGAGGTCACATTTGATGGCTCTCTATCCACCGAGCCACCTAGCTGCTCCTCAATGTTTTAAGGACAAATGTTTTCCCTATAGTCCCAAAGAGGCACAGATACAAATAAAACTACTGCTGCTGCTGCTGCTGCTAACAACAACCTAGAGTGCTTTAAAGTTCGCAAAGGTTTGTTAACTTGAAGCCCAGAAAGCTTACCTATAGTTTTCTATCAAATTTGCTCTCCTTTTCCTAAGGGCTTCCGCCAAGCTGCTGAGGTCACTGTAATTCCTGCCACTGAACTTTGACAATGTGCAGGACCAAGACAGTGAACTTTCCAAAGGGCTAGCCATCTGCCTGTGGGAAGACAAAGTGACATCTTTTCTAACCCCTCCAATCAGAGAAGATCATTCTCTTTCATGTGCAGTTTACTGCTGACCTTCAAATCGGAATGCATTTTCAGTATTTTACATATTTGAAGTTAATCTCCTTATCTTGTTATGCAAATATATGCAGTGATGTGTTGTTGTATTAAAACAATATGCAAATAGAGAGTTAAGACCCCTGACACTTCTTCAGTGTTTCGCTGTAGTACTCCTAGCACAGAACTTGAAGTAATGCACCAGAGCTGTCAGTGGCCAGGAGCAATAATACCAAACAATTCACTTGGGCCCAAAAAAGTAGAAAATGGAGCTGTACCAGGGGAGCATAACATGGAACAACCTCTTTGACAACCAGGAAGATCCAAAGATAATTAAAATGATGCCAATAACAGCTATTAGGAGAGGTCTCCCTT